>NC_067404.1:13584898-13731788 GCF_016432865.1 Antechinus flavipes
GTATTCATATACACATGTTTTTATGAGCTATCATAATTTATTTTATATATGTTTATAACCATATATATTTTACATATACATATACATGATAACTCTTTTGGTCCATATGTCTACTTTTACCATAAGCCCCATCTATGAGCACTCATAGAATCATTTTCTCTTCCTCCATGAGTATTTCATTTAGGAGAACTCATTCACTTCACATTTCTATATTTTAGGGTACTCCTATTCTTTATTTTTCTATATATGAATATCTTTGTATACATAGAAATGATTCTTCATATATTCTCTCGTGGAAGAGAAATAGTAAAATAATTTTAGGAATATAGAAAGGATTCTAAGAGAACCATTATAGGTGCATAGACAAGATGTAGGTATTCAGGTTGTTATTGTTATATATGTGAGAAGAGAGGATGATTATTGATCTTTATGAGAATAAAACTTTCTATATCCTTTTTTCTTTATTATTTATTCATTTATTTATTCTTTAATAAATAAGTACATGTACTTTGGAATGAAGAAAATAATGTTATTTTTATATAAGTACTTATATATTCATATATATATATGTATTCCTGATATTATGAGATTCTCTATAAATTTACCCAAATAAGAATTTATGATTTATAGGAAAGAGAATCTGTCATCATGTATGAGTATTCTTTGATGATAAAGAGTATAAATATAAATGAAATGCATTATTTCTCCACTAGATATAGGATTATATAGTGATAAGTATATAGACACAGAATTGCCAATCCCTCTATTTTTGTCTGCTTGCATTTTGATTTCCTTCTCAGGTTAATTGTATACTATTTCAGAGTCCGACTCTTTTTGTACAGCAAAATAATTGTATGGACATGTATATATTACATTTAAGTTATACTTTAACATATTTAACACTTATTGGTCAACCTGCCATGGTGGGGGGGGAGGAGGAGAAAAATTGGAACAAAAGGTTTGGCCATTGTCAATGCTGAAAAATTACCCATGTATATATCTTGTAAATAAAAAGCTATAATAAAAAATTTTTAAAAAGATTGTCTTACACCTAAAAAAAACCCTGAAGAAGTCAGAAGTAGGTGCCAAATCCAATTGTTTGTCATAATAATATAGGAGAGGAGAGCTATAAATATTTCCTTAACAGGCCCAAACTGATTGAAGAAAATACTGTAGTTGATAGAAATCTAAAGGAAAGCACAGCACAAAAATGTAGCCTACTGGAGAAACTTACATGAACTGATGCTAAGTAGAGTAGAACCAAGAGAACATTGTACACAGTAACAAGATTATCAACTGTGATGACTTGGCTCTTTTCAATAATGAGGTGATTTAGGCAAATTCTAATAGACTTGTGATGGAGAGAGCCATTCACATCCAAAGAGAGGACTATGGGGACTGAATGTGGATAACAACATAGTATTTGCACCTTTTTTGTTCTTATTGTTTGCTTACTTTTTTCTTATTTTTTGATCTGATTTTTCTTGTGCAGCATGATAAATGTGGAAATATGTTTAGAATTGCACGTGTTTAACATATAGAGGATTACTTGCTGTCTAGATGAGGGAAGTGGAGTAAGGAAGGAAGAAAAAATTGGAACACAAGCTTTTGCAAGGATGAATGTTGAAAACTATCTTTGCATGTAGTTTGAAAATAAAAAGCTATTATTAAAAAAAAAAAAACAAGGACGTCGTGTACATTAAACTCCCTCCAGTCTGACCTATTCCAACATGTTAGGGATGATGGAACAAGGAGCATGATGGAGATTGGGAGATAAACACTCACAGAGAAAGAAAGAAACACTCATGCTCACATACACACAGACATGTGAATCAATAATCAAACAGTGGATGGGATTTAACTTGGGATAGAGACACAGCTCTACACAGGCTCCCACATTTACACACACATTGGGGCTGTAATGATCCAACAGAGGATAGGATGGAAATTAGGACATAAACACTCTCAAACACAGAAACACTAAAACATACTTTAACACACACACACACTCATGAACTCTGGGCAGTCATTTCATTAAAAATATTCATCCATTTCAATTATTAATCATGCTAAAGGAAAAAAGGAGGGTTTCAAGAGCATCTTAAGAAACATCTGATTGACTTGGGCAGAGCAGAGATTGGACAAAGTCAAAACAGGCCGAGAACCTTAACTCCTAAAGGAAATCTCATGGAAAAAGATGAAAGAACATGTGGACATATTTTTCCCTTCGATGGGCATTCCTATCTTCCATGTGTGAGTACTCACTTCTTTTCTTCCAATATTATAAATGATATTGATGTTCTCTTTACATATTCATATATATGAATATTCCTCCATACTCCCTTGCTGGTAGGATTTTAGTACTCACATATCCTCTCTGTAAATTATATATTTGCATATATATGCACATAGATATGCAATCATATATTCAGCATATAGAAATATACTCTATTGTCTCTCCTGAGTCATATATATGCATATTCATATATATTTTCTATATGTTGGCATGTATGAGTAGTTCATTTGTGAATACTCATTCACTCCTTATTCCTTTATGTAGAGAACTTTTATTATCTATCAATAATCCTATATATGAGTAATGATAACCCCTTTTGAGTACATAGAAAAGAAGCTTCATATATTTTCTCCCATGGAGAGGAAAAAGTGGAATAATTTTAGAAATAGAGAGCCTATAGGAAACTTTAATATATGTGAAAAGAAAGAATTTATGCATACATATAGTATAAAAATATACTTATAGATAGGGATCAAGAGTGAAGAAATGAGTATTCACATACTAAGGATAAAGAGAATGATTGTCAGTTTTCATGAGGAGATAGAATTCATAACATAAAAATGAATTTATAGGAAGAAGAAATGACTTCATGTATAGTACTAAAGAGAAAGAACCTGTGTACATATATATATATATATATGAATATATTCTGTCTTCATATATATTCGTTTTCATATTATCAACATAATTATTTATATAGGTAGGAAATTATATTCGGTAGAAGAGCTACTGGGTTGTCATATATATATGTATATATATGGGTATGTCTAGAGGAATATAAAGAACACACACAAATGAAATATATGAGTTCTTATGAATATATATAATATGAGATTTAACCTCACATATATTATAATCCTATATATTTAAAATGATAGAATCATTCAGAACTCATAAAGAGGAAAAGAGAGAGAAAATGGAGGATCACTTCCTTCCATGAATAAATATATGAGTTCTTATGAATATATATAATATGAGATTTAACCTCACATATATTATAATCCTATATATTTAAAATGATAGAATCATTCAGAACTCATAAAGAGGAAAAGAGAGAGAAAATGGAGGATCACTTCCTTCCATAAAGATACAGAAGAAATGTGTGAACCCTTATGTATGATAATACACAAAGCTCCGGGTTTTGAGGAGGGGGACAGAGGGCCGTCTGCACAGATAGCAGGGGGTCGGTGGGCATCAGTCCTGGTCCCTGGGGGTCCTCTCCCTCCCTGCCCAGCTCCCAGAACAACAGTCAGGAACCTCTACCAGTAGCAGCGGTGGGGGAAGGGAAATGAGCTGGAGAAGATTTTGGGGAGGAAAAATGAGCAGGAGAGAAATTGGGGGAAGGGAAAATGAACAGAAGAGGGAATGGGGGAGGTGAAATAGTCTGAAAGGCTGGATAAAGGAAAGAGACTGCTGCAGAGAAGAGGGGGTGGGATGTCTGGTGGGGGCCAATGGGAGGAGGGCAGCGATGGGTATTGAGAGATTGCTGTATCACCAAGGTGATGGGCATTGACGTCACCGGCCTCTGGCGCTAAGCGGGGGCGGGAGAGAGCCACAATGTAGCTTAAACTAAAAGCTTTCCAATTTAACCTCTTCCTGTGTGTTAGTTATGATGGAAAGAGGGGGTGGGGTGGAAGTTAGGCCATAAAGACGCACAGACTTACAGAAACACACATGCTCCCATACTCTCACACACAGACATTCTTGAATGAATGATCAAACAGTGGATGTAAGTGATTTAGGACAGACACACAGACAGAAACACAGGATCTCACATTTTCACAACTGATGGACCCATTATTAAACAGGGCATGGGATGGAAGATTGAACATAAACAGAGACTCAAAAAGGCACACTCCCACATTTACACAAGCCCACACAAGTGGTGCACCAGCAGAACTATCATTTCATACAAAATTAGAATTGATAGCAACACAAGGGGGTCTCGAGATTGGTTTGGGTGTTATGCCACAGTTCTCTTCGACTGTCCTGACTCAGTTTCCTTGTACAAGTTTCCCTTGTCTCCGTCTCCCTAATTACTCCCCTAAGCTGTAAATCTCTCTCTGGTCCATGAAGGCTGAGGACCAATTACTCTAAGGTTATTAATTGTTAGCCCAAGCAAGATAAACAAGAGAGTAGACCTCCTGACTCTTTTCTGTCCTCAAGAATTTACAATATCCCTCTAAAATATTCCAAGATATTTCACTGACATCTTTATCTCTGTGTATTCAGACATCCTGTCTCTGGGGTTTTTGGGTTTATGGCCTTTTCTAGCTTGACGGGGGCTTTCCGGCACTTTCCCTCTTCTTTGTCTCCAAAGGTACATAAAGGTTAGAGATTCTCCCATTCAGCTCTGGATAATTTGAGACGAGAGTCCTGTCCAGTCAATCCTACTCTCCCATTAATAAAATATTAAAAACTCTCTAATCTCTCTCCTGCCTCAGTTTCTCTGGCATTACATGGGAAGTGGGGAAGTCAGGCAGCCAAAGGTAAAACAGGTTTTGAATTAATGTTTACTCTGGAAGGAAATTTCATGGAAAAGATGGCAGAATATTTGAACATATCTCCTGATAGATGAGCATTTTTATCTTCCATGCTTATTCTGAGATGCAGGAATCATCACCTCTTCTCTCTCTCTCTCTCTCTCTCTCTCTCTCTCACACACACACACACACACACACACACACACACACACACAATATGTTCTCCTTATGCATTGAATGAAAGGATTCTCTCCTATATTTGTTATTCATATTTCAATACCCCTATTTTTCTCTATCAATGAATCTCTCTCTCTATAGAGATTACCCCATAGTCATATACATATTTTTATGAGCTATCATGTATTCAGCATTTGTATATGTGTGTGCATATATATATATATATATATATATATATATATATATATATACATGACTATATTGTCTCTTTTGGATTATATATATATATATAATATATATATATATATATATATATATATATATATATATATATATTTACCATTAGTCACATATATAAGCACTCTTATAGTCTTTCTGTCAGGTAATCTTTCCTTTTTCACCCTGGGCAGATCAATGGAGTTCTGACCACCAGGAAAAAAGGTATTTTTTTCAGACTCATGGACATCTATTACTAAGATTATCCCCTGCTGCCAATAGCCTGAAGAGGCCAGAAGCTGAACCCAAATCCATTTGTTTATCAAAATGAGGCTAGAAATAGAGGAGGACAACTTCACCCGGAAGGCTATCAACACTTCCCAAACTGATTGGAGAAAATACTGTAGTTAGTAGAAATCTAAAGGAAAGCATAACACAAAGGTGTGATTTACATTAAACTCCCTCCAGTCTGCCCCATGTTAGGCAAGATGGAACAAGGAGCATGATGGAGATTGGGAGATAAACACAGAGAAAGAAAGAAACACTCGTGCTCACATACACACAGACATGTGAATCAATAATCAAACAGTGGATGGGATTTAACTTGGGATAGAGACACAGCTCTACACAGGCTCCCACATTTACACACACATTGGGGCAGTAATGATCCAACAGAGGATGGGATGGAAGTTAGGACATAAACACTCACAAACACAGAAACACTGAAACATACTCTAACATACACACACACACACTCATGAACTCTGGGTAGTCATTTCATTAAAAATATTAATCCATTTCAATTAGTAATGTGTGGGGAAAAGGTGAAGAACTTACAGATTGAGCACATATTGATCAGGGACTGTTATCTAAAGCCTTAAAGGCCTCAGTTTAGGAAGCATGTGATTTTAGGTAAGGTCTGGACTATATTCTATTGTTCAAAGAAGGACACTGGTGAGAAAGCTTTATATCTACTACATTCCACTGACCAAATAGGGGAACAGTAGACTTATATGACCAATCACACCATATAGAGCGTGGGATTTTGGGGTTCTTTGTCTGAAATGTATAAAAGCTGTGAACATTTTCAAAGAAGTGGCCCTCTCCTGCTGTGAAATTTGGCTCACAGACCAAGATGGGGTCTGCTTCTCAAGATTCTAATAAATAATTCTGCTTTCTATGGGTGAACACTGTAGTAGGGTAGGTCTCTGTCTCAAACAGCTGGGGGCTCTCCGGGATGGGGTCTCTGAGGGAGATGGCTGTGCACCCCAGACAGGAACAGGCACTCACGGAGCAGTTTTCTCCATGGTCTCTGGCTCTGGGTAGGCAGCCTCCCTCCCTCTTAGACAACGGCCCGAGGCAGAGGTACTCAGTGGAAAGCAGAATTGAAGACTGAAGACTGAAAGAAGTAGAGTCTTGATGGCAGGCAATGCAGTCTGACATTACACTTGTAAATTCGAAGTATGCTTTCAGGGATGGGCCTGCGGGTCCATTGTCTGGGTCAGCGGAGACCCTGAGGGATTAGCCCTCCTAAATTTGTTTTTGGTGAGGACTGCTGTCGACCCTAAGGAAATGACTCCCTGAATAGGCTCTTGGATGACTGTGAGCCTGAGGGTAACCTCCACTGAGAATGGAATAGAAGGAGTCTAAGAATTTGTCAGGATGGTAGTTAGGTATGAAAGGATAAAAGGAAATGTAAAAGGTGAAAATAGAGCTCTACATCTGTCTGTGTGTGTATGTTTGTTTGTTTTGTGTTCCATGTTAAAAAAAAAGTTAGCAAGCTCATAAGAGATAAGAATTCAGCCTCTGTGTTGCAGGCTTAGAAAAATATCAGGCTGAATCATAGGAATTGGAATTCATTCAAAGTAGTAATTCTTTCACAGGGGCTCAGGGAAGAAAAGAAGTTTGAAAAATCAATCTCTCTCTCTCTCTCTCTCTCTCTCTCTCTCTCTCTCTCTCTTTCTCTGTCCCTCTATCTCTCTCCCTCTGGCTAATTGCAGCAGCCTTGTAGGGAAGGGGGAGGAGGGAGAAGAGGGGGAAATAAAAACATAGATTGAAAGGAATTTGAAAGTTTGGGAAGTTAAAAATATATATAGAAGAGCAGTGTGCCAACAGTTAAAGAAGTTTGAATGGAATATCTAGGCATTTTCTGTGAAGGCAGAGAGATGCACTAAATGGGCTTGGGAGTTTAGAGAAGCTCTGTTTGGATTCTGGGAGGAAAGAATGTTCAAGCTGAAACAAACTTCTCCCCCAGGAGGTCCTGGGAAAAGCTCCTAGTCTGTTTTGTTGATTTAAAAGCTCTGTTAAGTCCTAAGAACAATGTTGGAGAAATTTGGGAATTGGTTATTTTAATGTTATTTAGTATAAAATGTTACTTGTGATTTTAAACTTTTTAACCTGTTGTACTCATTTGCAAGTAAATGGAACGTGGCCATTTTAAACTGACAGGAAAGTTTTCCCCTTAAAGAAGAATGGGAAACTGTTTTGCACATAAGGAGGTGAAATGGGCTGGCTGTGAATCCGGAGGAGATGATGGTGCTAATTCTGGCATTTCTGCCTCCAATGCCTCCACCTTCCCTTACCCCAGAGGAGAAGCAGGAAATCCAAAGCCTTGGCGCTCAGGAGGATAAAAAGGGGCACTGGCTCCTCCCTGATGGCAGAGAGCTACTGACCACAGCAGATATGAGACATGTGCTCCGACATTTACATCAGGGCAGTCACTGGGGTGTTCAAGGCCTGTGTGACGTGGAGATGACTAAGTTTGTGGCACCGGCTTGTACACACTAGCAGGCAACTGGTCAGCGGGTGTCCTTTTTGTCAAAGGACGAATAGGACGGCCCAACGACAAGCCCCAAAAGGAGGAAGGCCCCCTGGTATCGGGCCTTTCCAAAGCATTCAGGTGGACTTTACCGAGCTGCCATCTGTGGGGTGTTTCAAATACCTGTTGCTTGTAGTGAACCATCTGACCTCATGAGTGGAAGCCTCCCCCCTTGCCGGGGCAACTGCCTCATCAGTCATAAAAGTACTCTTTGAGCATATCATTCCGAGGTATAGGTTGGTGGAGCAGGTAGATTCGGACCAAGGCACCCATTTCACAGCTAAGATCCCCTGATCTGTGGCCCAAGCTCTAGAAATATCATGGGAATTACACACCCCATGGCATCCGCCCTCATCAGGTAAAGTGGAAAGGATGGATAAAGAAATTAAACAGCACCTGACTAAATTTGTGTTAGAGACACAATTGCCCTGGACCAACTGCCTTCTCCTTGCCTTATTAAGAATAGAACAAAACCCCAAAGGGAGGTGGGATTATCACCTTATGAATTATTGTATGGTCACCCTTATCCAAAAGGGATTCGAAATTCCTCCTTGGATCCAATATTTGAGACCAAGGATTTGTTTTTAAGGAAATATGTCTTTACTGCACCATCTGAAAACTTTACAATTAAAAGGCTTATTGCTCAGACTCCTCCCTTAGGATTCACAGTGCATAAGTTCCAGCCTGGAGACTGGGTCCTGGTTCAGATGTGGAAGGAGGACAAGCTGACCCCGACCTTGGAAGGAGTGTTCCAGATCCTCTTGACATCAGATACAGCGGTGCTACACAGGAAAGGGGGTGGACTCATCACACCAGAATTAAAGGACCAGTGGATACTCCAACAGTGTGGACTTCCAAACTGAATCCAGAGAACGAGCTGAGACAAACATTGAAAAGGAACAGATGAACTGTGCATGTAAAATCTTGATAGTGGTATTGATCTGGGGTACCTTACTAGGGCATTGCCTAAATCAAACAGGTACAGGGCCATGGATGGGATAGAGTAAGTGTGAATGGACTTTTACTCATCGACCAGAGAGCATAGATATTATAGGTTGTAGTGAGCATAGAAACAGATGGAGCAAGTTAAGTAAGTAAGTACCTCGGAATGGTATGCTCAAGGAGTATTTTTATGACTGCTGAGGCAGTTGCCCGGGCTAGAGAAGGCCTCCACCCATGAGGTCAGATGGTTCACTACGAACAACAGGTATTTGAGACGCCCCACAGATGGCAGCTTGGTAAAGTCCACCTGAATGCTTTGGAAAGGCCCGAAACCAGGGGGCCTTCCTCCTTTTTGGACTTGTGGTTGGGCCGTCCTATTCGTCCTTTGACAAAAAGGACACTGACCAGTTGCCTGCTGGTGTGTACAAACCCAGTGCCACAAACTTAGTCAGCACCGCATCCCACAGGCCTTGAACACCCCAGTGACTGCCCTGATGTAAATGTTGGAGTACCTGTCCCATACCTGCTGTGGTCAGTGCTTAATTGTGTCCACCAGCATTCATTAGGGGGTAATAAGGAATGTCTGAAGGAATTTAGAAAGAAGCCTACTTGTCAAACATCCTGGAATCTAGTCAGACTGGTGACGCTAATGGGTGGGGAGATGCCTGGCCCCCAGCACAGATTATCAAGGAATATGGACCGGTGACAAGGGCCCAAGATGGTGGTTGGGGATATCGGACACCAATACACACATATATATATATATATATATATATATATATATATATATATATATATATATCAGATTAATTCGACTGTAAGCAGTCTTAGAGGTAACAACTGATCAAACTGTTCAGGCCCTTGATCTATTAGCTGATCAAGCCACCCAGACAAGAGAAGTGCTTTTAGATTATCTGTTAGCAGAGGAAGGAAGGGTCTGAGGGAAACAAAACCTGTCCACTTTTTATATGCAAACTGATGACAACAGACAAGTAGTGAAAAAAAAAAAGGGCATTCTCAGGATAGTTCATGTGGCTGTACAAGTTTGTAAATCTCCCTTCACAAATGGCTGGTGGTCTTGGTTTGATAGTAGCTGGTGGAAACAGCTCTTAGGGTATGGAATTATTGCAATCAGGGGTATTATTCTGTTCTCACTATGTTTACCCTGTATAATTATATTGGTAACAAGAATAGTTCAAAGGTCACTGTCAAGAATCTTACATACAGAGGGTGCCATTAAAATGACAGAAAGAGATGGGAGGCTGTAGCAGGAGATGATCCAGATGAGGAGATTAACAAGCAATGTGTAGAGATGTTAATGGAATTTAACCACAATGTTAATTCTTCTTGAGGAAATACACACACACACACACACACACATATTTATGAATAACAGGGGAGATTGTGTGGGGAAAAGGTGAAGAACTTACAGATTAAGCACATATTGATCAGGTACTGCTATCTAAAGCCTTAAAGACCTCAGTTTAGGAAGCATGTGATTTTAGATAAGGTCTGGACTATATTCTACTGTCTAAAAGAGCATCCGTGGTGAGGAAGCATGTGATTTTAGATAAGCTCTGGACTATATTCTATTGTTCAAAGAAGGACACTGGTGAGAAAGCTATATATCTACTACATCCCACTGACCAACTAGGGGAACAGTAGACTTATGTGACCAATCACACCACATAGAGGGTGGGATTTGGGGAGTTCTTTGTCTGAAAGGTATAAAAGCTGTGACCATTTTCAAAGAAGTGGCCCTCTCCTGCTGTGAAATCTGGCTCACAGACCAGGATGGGGTCCACTTCTTGAGATTCTAATAAATAATTCTGCTTTCTATGGGTGATCTCTGTAGTAGTCAATTTGGGTAGGTCTTTTTGTCCCAAACATTAATCATGCTGAAGGAAAAAAGGAGGGTCTCAAGAGCAGCTTGAGAAACATCTGATTGACTTGGGCAGAGCAGAGACTGGGCAGTCAAAACAGGCCGAGAACCTTAACTCCTAAAGGAAATCTCATGGAAAAAGATGAAAGAACATGTGGACACATTTTCCCCTTAGATGGGCATTCCTATCTTCCATGTGTGAGTACTCACCTCTTTTCTTCCAATATTATATCTGAGAATTGATATGTTCTCTTTATATATTCATATATATACATATATGTATACACATATATTTATATTTGTGTATATATATATATATATATATATAATATATATATATATATATATACACACATACATATATATTTGAATATTCCTTCATACTCCTTTCCGGCTAAGATTTTAATACTCACATATCCTCTCTGTAAATGAATCAGTATATACACACTCCCCCATCTACTCCAGATAGTCATACACACACACACACACACACACACACACACACACACACACGAGCAACCATGTATCCAGCATATATAAATATACTATATTATCTCTCCTGATATATATATACTCTATATATGTTGGCATATATGAATATTTGTGAATACTCATTCATTCCCTGTTCTATGTAGGGAACCTTTATTATCTATCCATAATCCTATATGTGAATAACTGATAACCTCTGTGAATACATAGAAAAGAGACTCCTTATATTTTCTCTCATGGAGAGAAGCAGTGAAATACTTTTAGATATACAGAAATCATATAGAAGATCTTAATATATGTAAAAAGAAAGAGAGAATATGTATGCATACATATATAAATAAATATAGAAAATATGGATACTTATAGATATGGATCAAGAATGAATACATGAGGACTCAGATACTTAGGAGGAGAGAATAATTATCATTTTTCATGAGGAGATAAAATATATGTCATATAAATTAATTTATTGGAAGAATGACTTTATGTATTTAGTACTGAAAAGAAAGAATCTGAGTACATATATGAATATATTCTGTCTACATATGTTTTCATATATTATGAATATTCATTTATTTAAGTTAGAAGTTATATTCTCTAGGAGAAATATCCTATAATGTTATATATGAAAATAGAGAATATATGTGAACAAAATATGAGTTCTTTAGTATATATATGATATAATCTCATGTATATATATAATTCTATATATTTGGAATTATAGAGTCATTTAGTACTCATAAAAAGGAATAGAGAGAGAGAAAATGGAATATGTGATAAGATATAGAGAAGAATAAGAATATAGAAAGCCCAGGGGCTTTGAAGAGCAAGATGGATAGCGGTCTACACAGACATCAGGGACACATTGGGTATTAGTCCTGGTCCCTGAGGTCCTCTCCTTCCCTTCCTGGTTCCCGAAATGACAATAGTCAGGTAACCCAGCTAGCAGCTCTAGCCACCTGTAGTGCAGGAGGTGGGGGCAGAGGCAGAAGGAGAGGAAAGTGGGGGGAGAAGGAGGAAGGAAAGGGAAAAGGAGTCCTAGAGATTGTGTAAGGGATGTATGCTTCTGAAGAGAAAAAGGTAAGTGGGCTGTCTGGCAGGAGGGAGCGGGAGAGGGGAAAATGAGCCTCAAAGGGTATGGGGGCGGAGAGGACAAAAAGAGCTGGAGGCCTGAGAGGGGACTGGGGAATGAGAACAATGGGATGTGAGAGGGAGGGATGCTGTTTCCAGGGAGACGGAGGAGTAGGCTGTTTGCTTGGGACCAAAGGAGAGAGCAGTGCCTCAGGTTGGCACTGACGTTCAGCGGGGGGCGGTTCACTTACCAGACTCAGCTCTGATTGGCTGGTACCTGCCTGAAATCACCGAGGGTTGGGAATAGGTAGGCGGAAGATTAGAGAGGCTGAGGGCCTGTGGCCCACAAATGTAAGCCACAGATTTCAGGACAACCATCTCTGGTAGAGCAACGGTCCCCAAATGGTCACTAAAGGACTTTGTCCTTCCACCCCACTGGGTTCTGAGATGTGACAATCTGAGTGAGATTGGGCAGGGGTACCTCTAGTTTAATAAATCCAGGAAGAACCGTGGGTTTTATTTCAGTATTTAAGGTTTAAAAAATGGGCAGGACTTGCCAACTGGGGGATGCTCCAAGGGAAAGCATTGAATTAGCAGGAGTTTCTCAGGTGGGGATGGGGGCTACTTTCTTAGCATTGGGAGGGGACAGACAGGCGAATATATGTAGAAGCTGAGTACCAATGGGCTTGCCTGCTTGGATAAGATGGAGGGTTATGAGCCCTCAGTACTCATCTGGTCCAACCTCCTCATTTCAAAAAAGAATTAGCTGAGGCCAAGAGGAGAGCAGGGACATGGCCATGGTCACACAGCCTAGAAGGGGCATATTCAGGCCTAGAGGCCAGATCTCCCGTGCCTACCAGCTAACATCTTGGCCTCTCTATCCTCCCACAGTCAAGCTTCATGGTCCAAAGTCCCTGAGAAGGGGTTTCCCAGAAGCAGATGAGCACGTTTCCCATAGAGCTTGAGGTTCTGGACGTTTTAAGTTATGATTTATGGGTTTATGTCAAAAGCAAACCAGTCACCCTTACCCATAGGTTTGGATAGCTTGGGCTATCCAAGAGAGCCTTAGTAAAGTTCATGCCTTCCCTGAATGGATTTTCTTCCATTTGTGAAATAAGGGAAATAATCCCCAACTGCTTCACTCAGAGCCCTAACTGAACATTTTCCTGGTGTTTAGAGGTGATAGTCTAGGCAAGGTCCCTGTTTTCTGCCCTCAGAGAATTCCAAGCCTAGTGAGAGAAAGCTATGGCTTGGACATGTCCAATGTGTTGGTGTTGGCAAAGCCTTAGGATAAGGATGGCAAGCTCTGGAGCCACAAAGATCAAGAACTTCTTAGATACAATAATCTCCTTCTGCTTGAGTTCTTTAAGTTGATCATTTTGTATAGTCTGAGAATGATGTTATAAATATCCAAATGGCCCTTAGCAGAAAAAAAGGTTCCCCACCCCTGGTATAGAGGTTCCCCAAATACTCCACATAGTCACATATTTATGTGTGTGTATGTATAAGCAATCATGTATTCAGTGTATACAAATATACTATATTGTCTCTTGTGACTCAGATACCTGATTTTTCATAGTTTTTTTATGTATTGGCATATATGTATATTCATAAAGCCTTTCTATATTCTTATATAAGTACTTCATTTATGAGTACTCATTCACTCTGTATTCCTATACATGTAGATACCTTTATTGTCTGTCTATATTCCTATATATGAGTCCTGAGATACTCTATGCACATATACTGAAGTTTTCATATATTCTTTCACATGGAGAGATGCAGTTGAATACTTTGAGGGATATAGATAAAATACAGGAGAACTCATCAGTGAAGAGAGAGATAGAGTGTATGCATTTCCACAAAATAATGAAGAAAAAACAAGCAGAACCAAGAGAGCATTATATATAGTAACAGCAGTATTGTTTTAAAAACAACTTTGAGCCACCAAGTAATTCTATTATAAACATCCAAATTAAATAAATGCAAAGATCCAATCAAGGAAGATACTGTTTGAATTCAGAAAAAGAACTTATATATGTGTATGTTAGAGTCCAGCTCCTGTAGTGAGATGAAGGATGTGACATACTGGGGCCAGACGGAGAAGTCTTGTTTATGGACTCTTTGAAGTTTATGGATCAGAGACAAAAATACCTATACCTCAAATGCTCATAGGTTTGATACAAAGTACACTCTTTTAAAATTCCTATAGCCTAACAAAATTCTACTATGATGTAAATGATTAAACCCCTTAAGCCCTGGATCTTGGTTACTTGGACAGAGATGTAAATAGTTGAGATACACATCAAAGGAAAGTTTATTATACCATTATCTCATGTATCTTTCTCCCAAATACCTTTAGTCTCCTTGTGGACATTCTTTCCTGTCCTAAATTTAAAGGTTTAGCTTTTAATCCAAAGAGTAGTGTTTGCATTTTGCTTCAGTTGCTAGATTATTAATTTATTATATTGACAAGCTGTCTCTGCTATTTCAATAAGAAATTTAAGTTATGATTTATGGGTTTATGTCAAAAGCAAACCAGTCACCCTTGCCCATAGGTTTGGATAGCTCGGGCTATCCATGTCTTATAGTCTTTTACTAAAAGACTCAAAACCTGAAATGGAGTCTTACCTCCTGGCCCTCTACAATTCTTCCCTTTTTAAATTAAAAATGAAGTCTATGGACTTCAGTTCCCATAGTTGAGAAGGATTGCAGAACATACTTGATAGCTCAAGAGACTAAGCCAATCAGTAGCAAAATTAAACATGCAAGAGGAACAAAATGTAAAAGCATAGAGGTCAGATTATTTACAGGATTTATCTTCTTTAACCACTCAAATATTTGGTTAGCTACACTATCAGAATCAATTCCGTGGACACTGCTTCTTGCCATGTTTTTTGCTAAAAAGTTACCTGTAATCAAGATTGCATATCGTTCACATGATTCCCTAACTATATTAATGATTGTTCCACTAAGTTTAATTATTGTTTTAACTTATAAGCTATATTAATTTGTTCTAAAAAGCTCATGATATACTTTTTGCTGATTCATGTGCGAATTGAGCAGTCTAAACAGTTAAGAGCTGTAGCTGAAACAGCAAGTGTTGTAATAGTTGATAGATCTGCTAGAATTCCATCAGATTCCCACAAATCTCTTCTATTACTACTATTTTCTAATTTTCTTTGATGTTGTCTCAAACCTGTTCACCTGCTGATTTATACCAATTGTGATTAATCTTATTAGACATTATCATATAGCATGTATGTTTCATAACAACAACCATAGGTATGGAATTTGACAGACATTTGAATAGAAGTAAGACATTGGAATAAAAAACAATTGTAACATTTTACAATATATCCTTTTAACACATTCATAATCTGGATTCTAGTGCCATTCCTTAAAACAGTATCTGCAGTTAGGAATATAGGTGGTTATTTTTAAATAGGTTGCACAGTATATCTCTGAGGGGTTTGAAAAACATCATGGAATCCCATATCTGAAATGTGAAAATTTGTGCCATTTTAAGTCCCAAATACATTGTAACAGGAGACCCATCCAGAGACCAGATAATTTGGGGTCCATTTACCAATCAGTTCCACTTTCTCCCCTTTAAACAAATGGGGCTCAAAGTCCTCTGGGTGCTAGGGGGATGATCTCATTTTCTGAAACTGCTTCCTGCTGAGAATGGGTGTAGATTTGAGTCACTTGCAGGGTCCCATCTTTTTATGGTGGGGGTGGCAAGTTGGAGTTGACTGAAGTGTCCAAAGGTTGATTTAATTCCTTGAAGCTGGGCAATGCAACTGTAACTGACCAAAATCTAGAATACAAAACAATTCTAACAAATACAGGTTAGGATGATCTGAGATAAAAAAGACAAGTCCACAAGGACTTCTATAAGATGTACAAAAACCAATGTATATTGAGCAGCAATGTTCAAGTAATGAAATATATTTATGACACAGGACATACAGTATATACCAATCTTAAAGATGTTTCAGTTTTAGTTTAAAATGAACAATAAAATAACAGTTCATTCTTATGGACATTCATGTTCATTATTCTTACATTATTTTGGAAACCTATTAAGAATTTATTTCACCAGACATTTATATGTATCTATAATAAATGGATGACTAGGCCAAATACTCATTCTTCAAATTATTTAGGATATATTAACTACATATTTTCATGTTGAAAACAACAAGATATTATATACTTGAATTTGTGTTGACCATTTGCTCTTCTCATAGGAATTTGTCATAAAAGGAAAATATGGAAGTATGATAATACCATCAAAACTGATTCTTCAGGTCTCAGCCTGAGAGCACACACATGACAAAATAAAACTTCCTTAGTTTAGATTGATATCCAATTCTAATAGTTTTATTTCATCAGACTCAGGAATGATCAAGTATGAAACAAAGAAACAGAATTGGGAAACTGAGTCAGAAAGATCTTACTTTGAGCAAAAGTTCCCAACTCTTATTCTATTAGACTCCTATTTATTCAAGGTCACATTTCTCTGAGTAGCTTATGAAATTTCTCTCAAGTGGTAGGTTACTGTCTTAATGATCAGGCAATCAAATTCAAAACTCAGAAATAATGTATCAGTTGCTTTCCTAAGAGGTTTCATCTCCCATATCAAATTCTCCTAACTGCAACTTAAGGCTAGATAAATTATCTCTTTTACCAAAATTCACCAAAAGTTTACCGATCGTTTAACTTGTTTCATATGTTAAACTCATCCTAGTGTAAAGGATTGATCATTAAATGAACTTACAGAATTTTTGTATATAATTTCCTTATTATATATGTTACTATATCTCTTAAACAGGCTCTTTTCTCAGGGATGTCTTTACCTATCCTGAAAGTTGAAGAAAACTGACAAGTTTAGAATTAAAAGGTTGGCCAGGGGCCCCAGGGAAGGAGCTGAGCTGTTTGTTGCCCAACCTCCACCCTTCATCAAGTTTTGATGGGCTATGCTGTATACAGTAATTATCAGATTTAGGTTTAACATGATGACAATAGCTCCAGATAACTTAGTTAACAAAATTTCTTTTTAATTTTTTTCCTAAGAATAACCAAATAGTTTTTGTTGTAATTTTTATATTAATTTTCTAGCAGCAGTGAAACATACCAAATTCCTTAATTTACATTTATAAAATAATTTGAGATAGGATGAACAAGGCTAGAGTTTTCACCTTCTTAATAGTTGCCACATCTATTTTGTCTCCAAACTGCTGAGCTGAGAAGCTGTCAGAGATGATTTTCATTGCCTTAAATAATTTTACTTTTTTGTTTAGAGAGAAGGCAAAACAATGTATGTATATATATGTAGATACACACCTATATATACACATACACCACATACATATATATATGCATACATATATTTGTGTTGAGCTAAAACAGATTTTTGAGATTTATATGACTTTAATTCATGAAATTTCCTAAATATCAATCAAATATTCCTGACAAACTGAATATCCATTTTGAATATTTTTCCAATTTTACACAAATCATTTTTCCTTGGCGAGCCAGGAAAGTTAAGATGTATTTTTGGGGGGTCTGGACTCTGTGAAGTCTGATTCTAGATAATTCAAAAAGCAGGCTGATTTGTTTGACAGTTTTTAAGTTAGTTGTGAACTGCTTTTCTGTTTTCCTAAATTTAATGCAAATAAGTTACAATTTATATATTCTCATAATGGGCTCTGATTAAAGTTCCTTTAAACCACTTTTATCATAGTATCTCAAATAACAAATTACATTTTTCTTTCTCTCCTTTTTATGCCTTCTTCAGGTCAGGGAAGGAAAAGGAAAAGAGAAAGAAATTCCATACATTATCTTCCTAGGCCTAGTGAGATCTAGTTGAATTTGCTTAATGTAAGTCACACACCCAAAAAATTATATCTCTCAACATTAGCATTGCATATTGGTCACATCTAACAACTCATAGAGTTATTAAATATGAACCAATTTAACATTCATATATCATTTGTTTTATTGTTAAGCAACAATCAACATTAGTTGTCTTTATAAATCAGAAAATTGGTCAAATATAAATTAATTTACCAGAGATTACATAGCGAGTCCATTTCTGTAATCAAAATAAAGAATGATGAATTTGCAAAAAAAGAAAAGATGTTGAGTGTCTTACATACTCCACCATGCTGGCATGCACCATGGGTGCTGCGAGGAGCACCCAGATTCTTCTCAAGCAATTGCTGGACAGAAGCTGATGAAGCTGGGATGGCTGAAGACAGGATTCTGAGAATGGTGGAGTTTGACCCCCATCCCATCTGCATTCCTCCGAGCTTGGTTGGGCAGGAATTTCTGGCAAGCTTTTGAGTCTACAGCTATTAAGGCTTTTTTCTACAATACTGTAACATATGAGAAAAGTTAGGAAATAATAATAAGGATGACAACAATTCCATCAGCAATCCCTCCAGAATCTCACTCTCACCTGGAGTGGGAGATTACTCCAGATAAGATAAGATTCAAAGAAAAGTTAGTAAAAACTGCTGTTTTCCTAATTGTTGTTTTTGACTAATTTCCAAATTTCATAATCAATTTTCTCAAAATTTTGAGACTTTTTACTAAGGCATTTTGCTCACAAAAACTTTTCAGAATCTATAAGATATTATTTTAATTTTATTTTCTAATCACTTTTTCTGTGCATTTTTTCAACCTTTGGCCAGACGTTTTAAATTTACAGAAAAAAGATTAGGCCCATTTTCAGGAAATTTTTCAGCAAACAAACTACAGCAAACAAAACAGAGTTTTTTTTTTGTTTTTTGTTTTTTTTTTTTCTGGCTAGTTGTCTATGACTCTTTTCAGGTAACAAAATCTAGCTCACACATATATATGACATGGACATTCTGTGCAGAAACAAACATATTCACAAACAAAAATGACATGGAAGAGAATTTTCCCAATTTTGTATAATGCCATAAACTTGAAAAATATAAAACATCTTATCATTATTATCACTTGTGCAAGCATCAACGATTCTTTTACACACTCACATACAAAAATTACTGTTAAGAAATCTTCTTTTAACCAGGAGAATATTCAGGACTTAGGCTGTCCCAAAAAACAGAAAATTTGCTATCTGAAAATATTAAGAAGATCATGAGTGGTATACAGTGTAGTAATAATTGCATAAAACTCCTACTGTTTTCAAGTATTTTCAAGCAAAGTATTAAAAAACATATTTAGTAATAGTGTTCAAAGACAAGGGTAGGGAGACAGAGATATGGAAAATAGTGTCTAGGCTCTTTTTTTTTCATCATATTTTTCAGGAAGTCCAATAATTCTCAGATTCTCTCTCCTAGATCTTTTGTCCAGATCTGTTATTTTCCCAAAAAGGTATTTGACATTTTTTTCCATTGTTACATTTTTTGGTTTTGCTTGACTGATTCTTGGTGTTTCCTCAAGTCATTCATTTCCATTTGTTCAATTCTGATTTTTAATGAATTATTTTCTTTACTTTTCAAATTTTTTTTTGTAATTGTCCAATTGAGTTTCTAAGTGAGTTGTTTTGTTCTATGGAATTTTTTTCCATTTCACCAATTTTATTTTTTAGAGAGCTATTTTCTTTTTCCAATTCACTAATTATGTTTTCCTTGGAATTGTTTACCTTTTCCATTCACTAATTCTGTTTTTCAAGGATTTTATTTCTTTATCCACTCTGTCTTTAAATGAGTGGGATGACTTAGCCAGACCCTCTTGCCAAGCTTCCCATTCCTTTCCCCATTTTCCTTCTAGCTCTCTTGTGAGAGCCTTTCTAATTTCTTCTGTGAGAGTTTTGTGTGTTGAGGATCAGATCATATCCCCCTTTGGGGATTCATCTGAAGACAGTCTGTTTTTAGTCTCTTCAGGGTTTAAAGTCTGTTCTCTATCCATATAGAAGCCATCTATTGTTAGAGCCCACTTTAATTTTTCGCTCATTTTGTCAAAGAAGAATCACAGAAAACAAACTAACAAAAAAAAGCAAATGTGGTCTGCTGGATAGTATTACTAAATTTCTTCAACAGACTACTGGAAGGTAGTAGTGAGGCACTAGCAGGACAGCAATGGCTGCACTGTGTCTACACTCTGAGACTCTGGAGAATGCTGAGACACTCCGGTTGGGTGTGGCCAGGTCCCAAGAGACCCTAGTTTTTCAGGGTTATCATCTTTACCCTCTATGTTTATAGCTTCTCTGCAGATTTACTGGCTTGCTGCCAGGGCAAAGTAGTCACACTGTGGTAAAGTTCTCCACGCAGATTTTCTGCTGCCTGAAACCACACTCCACCCCACCCCCTCTAGTCTGCTCAGTGTGAGCTGCCTTCCATGCTCTCACTGCCTGCTGTGCTCTCCCTGCCTTCATGCAGTCTGTGTCTGATCTAACCATCCCTGCTTGCAAGCAAAAACAGACCTTTTCTGGAGAATTTCGAGGATATCTTCTATTGGTAATGTATTTGTGGGGTTTTTCAGTCAAGTACTAATTCCAAGGCCTTGTCATGAAAAAAAAAAGTATTCTGAGGGCAATAAGGAGCTTTAGATAGATGTGTGTGTCCTCTCTGCCATCTCGGTCGGAAGTCTCTGCTCCCAATTTCAAATAGAGTTTTATTCAATTAATATCCCTCACTAATTCCTGATAATCATTTAGAGTAACCAAATTATCCCCTCTAGTTTCCCTTTTAGAATTTGGACTAAAATCAATGATAGCTTGCATCCAAAATACCTCCTTTCCTGTGCTCCCCAAAACCTTTACCACCCCAATTTTTTTTATTTTTTCTATACATATTTTAAATTTTTTAGTTTTGTGCTTTTCCTATTTTTTGTAAGGTATTAATAATACAGTGCTATTTTTCTCCCCCTATGTGTCTAAGAAAAATTACCATGATAAGAAGTAGTATAGAAAAGAATACATATTTTCTTAAAAATTCAAAATAACCTCAAACCTTGACAATGCTTGTAAACTGCATCCTAAAATAAGACCTAGCATATCAGAAGGAAGTGGACTTGAGTGGGTCTGTAGTGGGAAGAAAATATATTTCATGTTAAGTTTTTCTGATTTTTAAGCAGTTCCTTGAAAGGTAGAAGTAAAGTATTTTGATTTTCCCACAGCTAATGCCCCCTTAAATTAGCATTAGCATTTTTAGAGACAGGATATTTAAATGGAGTTTTAAATTGCCTCCCTTTACTGATTAAAAACTGGCTATGGTCTTTTAATTTAAATTGGATTATTTAGATCAGGAGCTAGAAAAACTATTTGTCTTTTTAAATTTTTTTTTGTAATTGTCCAATTGACCGAGCTTGGTTGGGCAGGAATTTTTGGCAAGCTTTTGAGTTGGAATAGGAATAGACCTTTCTCTTTCTTTTAGCTCTCTTAAAGTGTTCTGTGAACTAACTAGTTCCCTAGTTATAACCTAGTCCCTAGGTATAAGAATTTGACTTTTCTTTGGGTCTGTGTCTATGAGAGAGATTCGAATAGGAAGCCTATGGGAGGGGAGAAGGTACTAATATTTCCCCTCTTCCATCATTTAGATTTCACAATCTCTGCCCTCCTGTCTTCCTCCAAAGTACTGATAAAAGAATTTACTTTAAGGATTTAAGGGAACTGTTTCTGAGGGTTGGAGAAATATGCCAAAGTAGAGAATACAAAAATTAGAAGATCTCTCAGTCCTTTCCTTTTAATTAATTAATACTTTCAGATACTATTCTCAGTCCCTGCTATCTGATTGATTTAGCTTTATTCCAAATTCAATATGTATACTGTATTGACATCAGCTGGACAATAACCACTCATAAATTTTATCTTATATCTTATATGATATCTGATATCTTATATTTGATCATTGTTATCTTTCCCCTGTGTCAGCCTGATGATAAACTATTTCTAAAGTCAGATTATTTCCAGTGATAGTTCCAGTGATAAAGTGCCTGTCGGTGATCATCTTTTTTTCCCACTTTATCCTCATTTTTTATTATTTAATTCTCTACTTAGCTGAATTGTACCCACGTGTCTAAGTGGGCACCCTTCCACAGAAGCTCTGTCCATGTTCTGTCCCTAGTTCGGCCACCACTGTTGGAGTCCAGCTCCTGTAGTGGATAAACATCCAAATTAAATAAATGCAAAGATCCAATCAAGGAAGATACTGTTTGAATTCAGAAAAAGAACTTATATATGTATATGTTGGAGTCCAGCTCCTGTAGTGAGATGAAGGATGTGACATACCGGGGCCAGACAGAGAAGTCTTGTTTATGGACTCTTTGAAGTTTATGGATCAGAGACACAAATACCTATACCTCAAATGCTCATAGGTTTGATACAAAGTACACTCTTTTAAAATTCCTATAGCCTAACAAAATCTACTATGATGTAAATGATTAGACCCCTTAAGCCCTAGATCTTGGTTACTTAGACAGAGATGTAAATGGTTGAGATACACATCAGAGTAAAGTTTATTACATTATTATCTCATGTATCTTTCTCCCAAATACCTTTAGTCTCCTTGTGGACATTCTTTCCTGTCCTAAATTCAAAGGTTTAGGTTTTAATCCAAAGAGTAGTGTTTGCATTTTGCTTTAGTTGCTAGATTATTAATTTATTATATTGACAAGCAGTCTCTGCTATTTAAATAAGGGAGTTTTGGTGAGCCAAGTTACTGTAAGACTCAAAACCTGGAATACAGTTTTACCTCCTGGCCCTCTACATGTATGTGTGTGTGTGTATACATATGTATATACATGTATGTACATATGTATATTGTCACACATACATATTTATATCTAAAGGAAAAAATAGAAATTCATATGATGAATTTGATTGTTTAAAAGGATTAAGTTGTACATAATGGATCTTCAGTTTTAGGTATAATCATCCATTTTTCTTTCTCACTTTGTTATGGAGATGCTTGCTTTATTTCTTAAGTTAAGAGTAAAATAAATAAATTTTTTAAAAAAAGAAAACAAACAAAAAAACCCAAAAAGTAATAGAGTAATACAGATTAAACTTTAAAAAATAACTTAGTAGGAAAGGGACCTCTCCAACAGCATTTCACAATATTAAAAAAAATTTCATTTAACAATTTGGTTTTAAAAATATATTTTTCTAATTAAAAGGGAAAGCACATTTCTTTTTATTTTTGAAATTTATTCTTTAAAATTAATAGTATTTTTAATGCATGCAAAGATAGTTTTCAACATTTACCTTGTATTCCAAATTTTTCTCCCTCTCTCCCCTCTTCCCCTTCTGTTACACATCAAGCAATCCTATATAGGTTAGACATGGGCAGGAATTCATATTTTAATTATATGTCTAATATTTTTCCAAATTCCACAATACCAAAAAAAAAAACACCCCAAACTAAGAATATCATTGTTTTTTATTTGTTTGTTTTTGAACATAATATCAAATGTCTCAAATTCTTCTCTAGTCAAATTTCATCTATTCAGACAGATAAAAATCGTAATTTAATCCTTTTTAGGAAAAACGTCCACTTATTATCATTGATATGTTAATTATTCCAAAAGCTAATAACAATAGTAAACATTTATACATTACTAATTACATTAAGCACTTTAGAATCATTTAATTCCTCTAACAACCCTGGGAGGTGGCTGCTATTATTATTATTGTCATTAATCCCATTGTACAAATAAAGACTGATCAAATTCTCTAACCCAATCAATTTTTGATTTATAATTACTAGTGGCAATAACTGAACTTCATTTTTCACAAGAGCCCATTATTTTTAGTTGATTTATATTTTTAAAAAAATCATGGTGATGCTCCCAGCCTCCATAACTGCTTCTCTATTTCTTTGAATCACTTGAAGAGCCAAATCAATTACTTTTTTTTAAATCTGGCTTAACCCTACCAGGGTTCATTAAGGCATTTCTAAAAAAAACCCCATTTCACTTTTTTTTTAAAGTGTTCTTAGATCTTCAAATTTCCTCTTTGCAAAACTTCAACATTGCTTCTTTCAAGCCGTGCATTCATACCATATCAATGCAGACTCCAGCTTTCATTAAATTCTACATTCTTTCTTTTCATATTCCTACCTTTTTATTTAAACTTCCTTTCCCCCATTTTATTAAAAAAAAAAACCTTCAAAACCAATCTTGTCTTGTTACCTTATCCAATACTTTTCTTTCTTTCACCTACCGACTTGTTTAATTCCTCTAGTCTATTTCCTATTCCTATCCAAGATTGCCTACAGGCTTAATCTTTGTACTCTGTACTTTAGCACAAGTTTTTAATTACACAAAACCAATCATTCCAACGCTATCGCCATTTTTTGGTTTCTTATGGCTTACAGACTTAAAATTCATTCCAATTTATTTAAAGGTCTATATATAAGTTTTTATAAAAGGTTTTACATATATACATATATATATATATATATATATGTGTGTGTGTGTGTGTGTGTGTGTGTGTGTGTATAAGGTTTTATAAATGATAGTCAAATATACGAAAATTTCTTTTTTTTTTCACCTCTGACATCACTTTATAACCAACTCCTCAATTCTTACCTCTTTTTTACCATGCAAAATACATTCAGAAATCCCACTCCCCATTCTCACCTAAATTCCACATAGTTCAGTTTTAAAAAACGAAAATTTCTTAAACTTTTCCCCTGCACTACCCCTTTTCACCCAAGAAATTGTTATATGATTCTGGGTATATAAAATAGGTATACAAATCAACCTTTACTGATCATATCATAACTTTATAACCCCCACATTCAATTAGGAGATCCTACATGGGGGCCCA
Source organism: Antechinus flavipes (assembly GCF_016432865.1). Taxonomy (NCBI): domain Eukaryota; kingdom Metazoa; phylum Chordata; class Mammalia; order Dasyuromorphia; family Dasyuridae; genus Antechinus; species Antechinus flavipes. The sequence goes on from NC_067404.1 coordinate 13,610,042, forward strand.
GTTTAAGAAGCTGGGAAATAAACAATTTATTTAGCACAACTAGAAAGTTTAAGGTCCCTTCTAGTTTCTCATTGTTTTCCTTGAAGAAGTCATCTTTCTTATTCTCAAAGTCAATCTCTCTTATGTTGAAATAGTATACATCTCCCTGTTTATGGCCCAGGAATGTCACAGATGTTGGTATTTTAAAAGTTCTCTGCTACTCCTCTCACTACAGTAAATTTTTATTACCATGAAATATTCAATAGTGTTTCTCCACATTTAAACTGTCTTTCTTTCTTAATATATACTTTAACAGCATCGTGTAAAAACAGCTTCCATATTGGTTTTATTGACTGTGAATTGTCTTCATTCCTAATTGCCTCTTCCTTTTACAAAGTTTTTTTTCCCATATTTTCAACTACTGTAGGTTATTAGCTTATTTAATTTTCCAATGATTTTCCATAAATGGAAATCCCATCACATTAATTTAACTTTGAATTCACCTAAATGAAATACAGTTAGATAATACCAATGGAAATAAAATAAAAATCTCAACTTTTACAAGAGTCATTAACTGCCAAGATTTTAAATTTCAGAACTCAATATTATCAATGTGCTTATGTTTAATTTATATTTGACAGTGATGCAAGAAACATCTTTAAATAATTTCAAGTTTCTTTTCTCTCAAAATTCTTGGATGTTTTTTTAAATTAATATTTGTAAGTCATACACTCCTTTTAATTTGATCTTTTATAGTCAGAATGACTTCTATTAGAAGTGCATACACTTAAATTACTCCTATGTTTTTCTATAATACTATATTCTTGTCTAATTTCTATCTTTGATAATTCTTACCCTAATTTAGCATAGTCTTACTTATTATGGTTCTACCAAAATACAATTTTGAATCTATTTTCACTTCCAGTGATTTCAATACAAGTTTTAATGTTTCTAATTTATCTAAACAATTGATTTAAAATACAGTAGCATGATTAAATTTCATTGACTTTCAATTGCTTCCTGATTCCAAAATAAGAATTTTCCACTTTTATATTTACTCACAATCTAGGAGTCCCAATTAGGTCTTTCTTTGTGACTTGAGGTTATTTGTTTAAAAACAGTAAGCAGCAGAAGGTTAAATAAATTCCAACTCTATTCACTTGTATTCTTTTGGAAACTAGGATGGTTTAAAAATTTTCCTGCTCTTCTTTCTAATAATAAAAATCCAGGATAAAAATCCTTCCTGCAATAAATTTGTTTCAACTTTAAATAGTTTTTTTAAGTATAACTTTAATCAACCCTGAAATTAAAATCAGTTTCACAGAATGATTCCCAAACAAGTCTCAGAGGCTGAGTGAGACTGCTTAGGGTTTAGCAAAAATGTCTTTTAAAATTCTGAATTGTGGAATTATTTAAACTCACAAGAGTTTTATTCCAAATTCTCCTTTTAACACCTCTCTGAATTTGACTGAATCCCTATTTCACTAAATCTCTCCTAAACAGATTTTATGATTAATAAAATTTTTTAAAATTCAAACTGCAGCTTTAAAATGAATCAGTAGTCATTCTATAGTTTCTTTTATAGAATAACAAATCTGTCCTTTTTTATTTTTATTAAATGTTACAAAATTTTTTAGTACTTCAAAAGCTTATCAAAATACTTCAAAAAAATTTTCAAATCACAATTTTAGAATTTTCCAGTAAAGAATAACAAATTTAGTCTCTATTTACTTATTTTCATTATCATATTTAACTTTCATCTCTGCAACCTCTAATATGATCAGTATTAGAAACAGAAAAAGAGTCTTTTAAGAAGACTGTTTTTTGAAAAGTTTTCTTTTTTAGAGTCTTTTTACCCTGGTTTATTAGACACAGGAAAAAACACAGAACAATCAAATTCTTGAAAGCATGGATTAACAGAAAGCACAGATAAAGCAACACAGATTTCTTAATTCTCTTAAAAATTTTCCTAATTGTCTCTTTCTATCTGAAGCAAGCAACCCACCATTCCTGAACTTAGTTTTATTGTTCACAAAACACACCACACAAGACAAATAACAAGATTTGACATAACATTAAATCAGCCCTGAACTAAATTTTCTCTAGCATTTTACCTGTCTGCTCTATTAAGTATATAATCCATTGCAGTCTTGTGCCTCAGCGGTTAAAGTCAGCCTAGTTGTGTTCATGTTTTTATAATCTTATCAATAAGAGTATGTCATTTAGTAACATTGTCAAATTATTTTGGTTTAATTTGCCAATTTCTTTGACCCATTTAAATACTTTTCTAATAAAGAACTTAAACATAGAGAGAAAACGGGAGGGAGGAGAAGAGGAAGGGGAGAGAGAGACAGAGAAACAAATACTCTTTCTTCCCCACAAATGTGGAAAGTACATGTCAATAAAAATCATCTTCTCCAAAGTGGAAGACCTTGAACTAGAAAAGAATCGTAGAAATTTTCATTAATCATTTTGATAGAATTAAATAAAAATTTGGATTTTTGGTGGTTACCTCTTAAAAGTAAAGGCTTACCTCAGCTAGAAGGAATTTAGGTTCAGAACTAAGGAAAGTCCAGCCTCCAAGGGGGCCCTCGGGGAAAACTCCCTTAGTGACTGGTGAATCAGTGAAGAAACTGGGTATGGGTTAGAAGTTAGGACACACAAACACACAAATACACACAACAAACAAATACCTACATACAGACACATTGAAACACATATCCTTTCACATGCACACATATAGTTTTCTAAGCAAAATAACATCATTTCATGAAGTTTTTAATCAATATAAAATAGTAATCATGGTGAGGAGATGAAAGGGGGTCTCAAGAACATGTTAAGAAAAATCTGATTGATTTGGGAAGTGCAGAGGTCCAGCAGCCAAAGGCAAACCGGTTGAGAAACTTAACTGCAAAAGGAAATCATGGTGGAAAAACTGGACATTTCTCCTCATAGATGAACATTCCAATCTTCCATTTGTATATTTAAATGTATGAGGAATTACCACTTCCCTCACTCTATGCCTACATGTAGATATAAATATATTCTCTTTCTATATTCATATGAATGAATATTCCATCATATTATTTTACAGTTCATTACTCAGTATTTGGATATCCTTTATATATTAATCAATATACACAGGGTCCCGTATTTTCTATCAAAAGTCACATATATGTTAACAATTATGTATTCATTATATAAATGTATTATTCTGTCTCTTGACACATATGATTATAAGAATATTCTCTCAAATATGTAGGCATATATGAGCACTCATATAATTTTTCTATATTGTTTACTAGTATTTCATTTGTGAGTATACATCCATCCAATATTCCTTTATCTACTGCTATACTTACTCTGTCTATAGCTATATATGATTACTGATATGTTTTGTGTTCATATATCAAAGCAGTCTTCATATATTCTCTAACAGAGAGAGAAAAAGGGAGTACTTTTAGTGACACAGAGTGAACAAAAAACTCTTGGAAAAGAACAGAGAGAATGTAATTTATGTATACATGGAAAGAGAGAGAATATGAGTATTCGTATCAAGGAACAGAGACTGAATAAGTGAGGACTCATAAGGTAAAAATAAATTGTTAATAATTGAGAAAACTTAAAATATATGATTTAGAAGTGAATTTTTAGATAAAGTGAATGAACATTAGTATTTGGTAATGAAGAGCAAGAACCTGAGAGTGTATCTGTAGAAAGACCATGCCTAAATGTGAAAGGGTGGGTCAGTTCTCCGAAAGCCTCCATAGCTGTGAATCTAACACACTTGAAGGAATTGCAAATTAGCTTGTACTGACACAGATGATGCTTGTGAATCGGGAATGAAATAAATTGGAGACAAGAGGGAAGAGAAGAGAGGTCAGAGAATGCAACTGCCTCTCAGTCTCCTTGTATTGTTATCATCCTCTTACATGAAGGGATCTTTCTGCTGGTCAGTATTAAATCCCCGGCAGCCACTAGCAGGTGGCTAACCTGTAACAAACATTAGTTTTTAGTAATGAAGAGCAAGAACCTGAGAATATATCTATCTGACTAGCTATATATATATATATATATATATATATACATATATTATATTTACCTATATCTATCTGGCTATATATATTTACCTATATCTATCTGGCTATATATATATTATATTTACCTATATCTATCTGGCTATATATATATATATATATATATATATATATGTTCTGATAAGCTATCATATATGTTCTACATAAGCATTAATTTATACATCATAGGAGAGAGAATCTAAATTCATATTTATGATTATTCATAATATAGAGGAGATACTCAAAATGAAAAATATTATTTTATTTTATGTTTAGGATTATTAAAAGAATCTTTATTAATACAGAAGAAAATAAATAGAAAAAGGAAGAGACAAAGATAATGAAGATAAAGAGGAAATATTCCAGCACTAATGTAGATAAAGCCTAGTTTTTTAAGAGGGAAAAGTAAGGCAGTCTCCACAGATATCAGGGGGTCGCTGGATATCAGCCCTGTTCGTAGGGTCTTCTCCTTCCCCATCCATTTCCAGAATGACAACCTTTAGGAAAGCTGCTTGTCAGGTGTAGCTAACAGTACCTGAAGAGGGAGAGGGAATATGAGTCCCACACAATGCTTGGGAGAAGGGGGGGGAGGGGAAGGAGAGGCAGGGGAAGGGGACAATGAGGCAGAGAAGGATTTTGAAAAGGGAAAAATAAGCATGAGTAGCTATGACAGGTTGAAGGGGAAAATTAAGGGGATAAATCTTACGGGGAGAGATAATAATACAGGGAAACAGGTGAGTGGAATATCTAACAAGAAGCAGTGGAGGGAGTGGGGAAGGGGGGAAAATGACACTGGGAGGGGGGAAGGGAAAAGTGAACAAGAGAAAGTTTAGGAGGAGGGGGAAAAGAGAATAATAGAATGTTCTAGGAAAGAATACTGTCTCCATTGAGATTGGAGAGGTTGTTTACTTGAGACCAACAGAATTGGATGGAGGGGAAAGGCTGGACAAGGCTGAGGGGGAGTAGAAAATGAGAACAAAGGGATGTGAGGGGGAAGGGATGCTGTTTCCAGGGAGACTGGTGAGTTGGACGGCTGCTGGGGACCAGCGGAGGGAGCGGCGGGATTGGCTGGAGGAAGACTGCAGTATTACCAAGGTGGCGCTGACTTCAGCGACCAATAGTTCTCAGGAGGAGGCTGTCCACCTGGGCAGGCTCAGCTCCGATTGGCTGGTGCCTCCCTGAGAACGCCGAGAGTTGGGAACAGATAAGTGAGAGGCCGGCACCTGCCCAACTCCCCCCCCCCCCCCTCGCCGGGCCCCCCCTTCTCCCTTCCCCCTTCCCCCTTCCCCCTTTCCCCTTCTCCCTTCCCCCGCCCTGCTCCTAAGCTCGGGCTCCCTAGCGTGGGAGCAAAGTGACCAGGAAACACAAGGCCCACACCTGAGCGCTCCTGCCCGTGGGCCTGTTGGGCCTGTGTCCTTCCACTCCACAAGCTCACAGTTCTTGTAAGATGGCGGGAGGGAGGCCTCCCTGATTCAAAATGGCAGGTCCAGGAGAGCCATGGGCAGTATTATTGCCAAGTTTAGGGTTAAATTAAAGACAGAACTTAGCTGTTCCAAGGGCAGCAGTGACTAGCAGGGCCTTCTCAGCGGGGGGTTAAGAAGTATATAGTTTGTATATCTTGGGTGAGGGAGGTTGTGGCTATAGGCGTAGTCTGAATGCCCTGCTGGGTCTGGCTAGGATGGAGGGCTGCAAGAAACCTCAGAGCCCAAGTGGTCCAAGCTCCTTTGGGAAAAAGAGTACTTGAGACCAGGAGGAGGGCAGGGACATGGCCAAGGTCACACAGCCAGTAAGAGGCAGTCCCAGGCCTGGAGCCCTGGTCTCTCTGGTCTGCCAGGCTAGCTGACTTCCATCTTGGCATCTCCCTTCTCTGACAGCCAAGCTTCATAGGCTGAAGGTCCCGGGGAAGGGGCTCCTCAGAAGCAGGTGGAAAAATTCCCCATACAGCCAAAGGTTCTGGGAGTCTTCATTTAGGACTGTAGGGTGAAATAAAAAGCAAGCAGAGCCCCCACCCCACCCCCAGGTCCAGCATTGGCTCATTCTGGGATGCACCTTCGTCAGGGTAAGCCTGATCAAATGCCATCCCTTCCCTGAATGGGTTTCTTCCATTTGAGAAACCAAGGGACAAATGTAGTTCATGGGAAACCAAAGTCTCTGTGTCTGTATATGAATAGAGAAAATACAGGTAGGTACTCAGACATGAAAATAAAGTTAATATGTGAGTACTTATCTTTATTGGAATAGAAATGATTATTAATGTCTATGAAGAAATAGAATATATCATTCTTACAAATGAATTTATAAAAGAACAAATTGTTTCTTGTACATAGAAATGAAAAAGAAACTGCCTATATACATATATATTGGCTGGTTTCATATGTATGTAGATATATTCTCTATACATTCATTTACATAAGTATGAAGTTGTACTTTATAAAAGGAAATTCTTTAGTCATACATGAATATACATAGATAAATATAAGGAATATCTACAAATGAAATCCATGATTTCTTTCCCACATATAGTATGATATAATGCTCTGTGTATATGCGTATACATAGAAATATACTATTATAGGGAGAGTTATTCAGTACTCAAAGAGGAACAGAGAAAGAAAATGGAACATGCAGAGGTGATGACTATACAGAGGAAATATTCGGTCCCTCATGAAGATAATGCCCAGTATTTTTGAGGAGGACAGAGGGTCATCTTCACAGGAAGCAGGAAGGGGCTGGGCTGATGCCTGGTCCCTGGAGTTTTTTCCCTCAAAGCCCCCGGTAGCTTGAACCACCTGTAGCAGCCATAAGGGAGGAGAAATGAGGAGGAGGGGGTGACTCTAGGGTGACTAATGATGTCATATCTGGTGAGGGCCAGTGAAGGAGGGTGTTGGCAATTGGAGGACGCCTTCCTTTCTAAAGTGAGAGCTGTCCTCGCTGAACACCATCCTTGGGGGAGGGGGCATAGAGAAAGAGGGGGGAAGGAGGAGGACCATGCCCTGGCTCAATTAGGAATTTATTTAGAGAAAGAAAAAATGAATGCTCACCCCTAGGAATGAAGTGAAAGAATGTGAATAGCCAGGCACACATTTGTATTCATATTCACAAAGATTCTCTCTTCATATATATGAGTTGTAATATATCCCCTATTGTTTGATATAATTATGAATTTATGATTTACTAGAGATTGTAGTGATATAGATGAATAGACAAATGTATACATGAAATATGAGTTTTCCCCCTTATATAAAATGATTTAACATGTGTGTGTGTATATGTATGTATCTATGTATAATACTTAATAAGTATTAAAAAGGAAAGAGAATGGGGGAGACCCCCCTTCCATAAATATACAAAAGAAATATTTGAACCATCATGGATGAGAATACACAAAGCCCCAGGGTTTTGAGGAGGGGGCCAGGGCCTCCTGCACAGACAGCAGCGGGACGCAGGGCATCAGTCCTGGTCCCTGGGGTTCTCTCCCCACCCCCACTCCAGCCCTCACAACAGGTAAAAAACCTCGGCTGGCGGCTGGAGCGGAAAGGAAAATAAGCTCAAGAAATTATTTGAGGAGGGGGCAGTGAGCAGAAGAGGATGTTTGGAGGAGGGGAAGCTGACGCTAGGGAGGCAGATGATGCGATATCTGGTGAGGGGCAGTGGAGGGAGGGGGGCGTCGGTGATTGGACGACTCTTGCTTTAAGAAGGTGGGCGCTGACGTCACCGAGTGCAGCGCTCAGTGTGGAGGGGAGCATCTTGCGCAGACTCAGCTCCGCTTGCCTGGTGGCTCCATGAGGACCCCCAGCGGTGAGAGTAATTATCTGCGATGCCGGGGAAGCATCCCACAGGCCCCTTGAGGCTCAAGCTCCTGAGCATGGGACACAGGTAGTCAAGAACTAGAAGCCCCAGACCCCAGGGCTCTTACCCATTGTAGGGAAACGGTCCCCAAATGGTCCATAAGAGACTTTGTCCTGCCCTCCTGGGCTCTGAGATGGGACAATCTCTGTGAAATGAAGAGAGGGGGGGACAACTCCAATTCAGGAGGCAGATTCAGAAAGAATCATAGGGTTTTATTTTCATCTTTAAGGTTAGAATAAGCACAAAGGGGCTATCACAAGGGAAAGCATTAGACTAGCAGGGGGTAGTTTACTTCCATTGTTGGAGGGGGGGCAGTTCTGGCTTTGAGGGTAGAATCTGTGAGCTTGTACATTGGGATAGGATGCAGGACTACCAGAGACCTCAGAGCCCATCTGGTCCAAGATCCTCATTTGAGAAAAAGAGAAACTGAGGAGGGCAATGACATGGCCAAGACCATACAACTAGTATGGGACAGACCCAGACTTTGCACTTTCTTGCCTGCCAGCCCTAGCTGGCTTCCATCTTGGCCTCGTACTCCTCCCACAGCCAAGTTCCCTGGGAAAGCTCTCTCCCATAGAACTAAGGCTTCTGGGCATTTGCCATCATGACCTTGTAGTTAATTAAAAAATAACCCAAGACTTCCATTGCCCAGGTTTGGCTCAGCCTGGTATATACACTTACCAGAATGAGCCTTAGCAAATGCCATACCTTTCCTTAATGGGTTTCTTCCATTTATGAAATAAGGGGATGACCCCTGGCTACTTCACTCAAAGGCCTACCTGGAGTTTAGAAGTGGTAGCCTAGACAAGGTTCCTGTTTTCTGCCGTTAGACAATTCACAGTCTAGTAAATTAAAAAGTATATCTTAGACATACCCTTGGGATAGGTGGCAAAGCCAGGACCAAAAGGAAGCAAGTCCTGGAAAGACAAGGATCAAAGACTGCTTGGTAGAGGTGGATCGGGTGGCATTTGGGCTTTTAGTGATAGGAAAGAAGGTGTAGATTATTAACACCTCTGAAGCAGGAATAGTCAGCAACGCAAAGGGTTCTGCTTGGTCTACATAGGGGTGCTCTGGGAATCAGGGTAGGAAAGGAAGAACAAATAATCCCCTGATCCAAGCTCAGCTGCCATTTCCTTTTCCACCCTGGGCAACTCAGTGAAGTTTCTGCCCACCAGTGAAAGAGGGCTTCTCCCTCAACCTGCACAGATCAGCCTCACGGGCATCTATCCCTCAGATTGTCCCCTGCTGCCAACATCCTGAAGAGGCCAGAAGCACAAGCCAAATCCAGTTTATCAAAATGAAGCCAGAATTATAGGAGAGGTACTTCAGCAGGAGGGCTCTAAACACTTCCTTAGTCAGCCTAAGATGAATGGGGCCAATACTTTAGCTAATGAAAATATAAAGCAATACACACAAAAAAGAAACATGTGGTCTGCATGAAAGACCCTCCAATATGTGTTAGCAGTGATGTAACAGGAGCTTTTATGGAAGTTAGGACATACACACATACCCACACACAAGCTCACACACAGACACACAAACCCACTGACAAAGTAACAACTAACACGTGGGATGTAAGTTAGGACATACACACTCAGCCCCACAGAAACACAGGCTTCCACATTTACACACACATATTGATGCACCAGTGTTGGAATACAAATAAAACATACACTTTCACACTCACACACTTGTGAGACATCAATACAATCATTCGATAAAGCATTATAATATGTATTAATTAGCAATCACTGTGAAGGCACAAATGAGGGTCTCTTTAAGACCCTCTGCTCTCAAAAATATCTGATTGACTTAGGAAGTAGAGAGGACAAACAGCCAAAGGCAATACGGGCTGGGAAGCTTCATTCTGAAAGAAAATCTTATGGAAAAAGATGATGGGAGATTTAGACACATCCTCTCGTAGATGAGGATTCTATTAATTCCATTAATATTGATATAGACAAGTCAAATCCTATTCTCTCTATTTATCCATACATCTGAGTATTACTATACTTTTTATGGATTAAATGAATGAATACTCTATTCCCTTTTTATTCATATTTTGTAATGCTGGAGAAACTGAGGCAGGAGAGAGATTAGAGAGTTTTTAATATTTTATTAATGGGAGAGCAAAATTGACTGGACAGGACTCTCGTCTCAAATTATCTAGTCAGACAGAATTAAAGATATACTGGGACCAAGGAATCCATGTTGGTCCCAGGGCTGGAGGAGATTGTCATCCCAAAGAATCCAGCGTCCAGCATCCAGCTTCTAGCCATGAATGGAGGAACCCCAACTTCTTAAATACCTTTTCTCTAAACAAAGGAAGGGGTGAGAAGCATGGGAAAACTTCTGTCAGAATGGGGGAGGCCATAAATCCTAAAAACCCAGAGACAGGATGTCTGAATACACAGAAATAAAGTTATCAGTGAGGTATCTTGGAATATTTTAGAGGGATATTGTAAATTCTTGAGGACACAAAAGAATCAGGAGGTCTACTCTCTTGTTTATCTTGCTAACAATTTTAATCTTAGAGCAAATAGTCCTCAGTCTTAATGGACCAGAGGGGAATTTTTACAATTTAGGGGATTGAGACAGAACAGTTAAAGAAACTGAGATAAGGGAAACTCATACAGGGAAACTGAGTCCGGACAGTTAAAGAGAACTGTGGCATAACAATTTCAAACCTCAAATATCCTTTCTAGAAAGGAATCCATCTATATAAGTACCCTTGTATATTCTCTTTAGTATTCCTTCTATATGTTCATATACATAAGCACTCCTATAATTTTATTTCTTTCTAAATTCTTGTACTAGGACTTCAATCATGAGTATGCCCTCATTCTGAAATATCCGGGTGAGAGACAGCCAAATTGGAGTGAATGTTAGAGCTGGCCAGTGACCGAGCCCCCCAGAACCAAACTAGGGGAGTCAGCATGGAGCAGTTTCAGGCTCACATATTTAAAGGGAAAAAAACACCCCCTAATTCTCTAAAACATTTATCACACTAAAAATCCCATTCCCAGACAGGTGGCAAGGGTTAACAAGGAGATACTATTTCTTTAAGTTTTCTGCTTGTGAAGTAATCAAGGTCTTTGGTGAGAGAGAAGGTTTAAGGCAGCACATCTGGGGGCCACATGTTTCTGCAAGTGGAAACACAAAATACCACCTGTGTTAGGGAGGGAACAGCTGGTAACATAGTTCTGACTACAGACAGAGTTCAAAGATAATATTCTCATGGTCTCAGGAATACATGACAGCGTCCATTTCAATTCCATATTCCTCTCTGTACATAACTATCTCTATTCTCTGTCTGGAGGACTCTGTGAGTGCTCAGAGACAGAAGTCTTCATATATTCTCTCACAGGGAGAGAAGCATACAATATTTCATAGAGAAGATAGGAGAACTCTTACAGGAGAATAGAGAGATAAATATGTATATGCATATATATTTGAAAATAGAGAGAATATGACTGCTCCTCCAGATGAATAGAGCGAATATGTGAATACACATTTAGTTAGAAACAGAATGATTACAGATGTTTAAGAGAGAAAATTTACAAATGATATAAATAAATTTGCAGAAAGAATAAAGGAGTGTTTAAAGCCAGCAATGGAGAGAATGTTAACTCCCATACACCCCTTCACACACTTATTGTGTGTGTGTGTGTGTGTGTGTGTGTGTGCATATATGTAGTCTCTCTATATTTTGATGTAATTATGAATTTAGGATTTATTGGAAAGAGACTGTAGTGATATAGACGAATATAGACATACAAGCCACACAATAGAGTCATTAAGTACTGAGGAAGAGGAATACAGACAGAATGAAAAATTAATACAGAGGAGATCATTGAGCCCTCATGGGTAAGAATGCATAAAGTCCAGGGGTTTTGAGGAGGGGGACAAAGGGCCATCTGCACACACAGCAGAAGGTCGAATCCTTCCTGGTCCCCTGGAGTTCTCTCCCTCCCCTCCCCCGTTTGTACCATGGCAACAGGAAATCCAGCTGGCAGCTCAAGCCACCTGTAGTGGAGAGAAAGGGAAGGGGGAAGGGAAGTGAGCAAGAAGGTCTTTGGGAAAAGGGAAAGTGAGGAGGGGAGGGTGTTTGGGGGAAGGGAGGCTGACTCTAGGGATGCAATATCTGGTGAGGGGCCAGCAGTGGGAGGGGGCGTTGGCGATTGGATGATTGCCGGTTTAGGAAGGTGGGCGCTGACGTCACCTAGAATCAGCTCTCAGCCAAGAGATGAGAGTGATTATCTGAGATGCCAGGGAAGCATCCAAAGTCCACCTGAGGCTCCTGAGCAGGTGAAATAAGTGGTCAGGAAGCATAAGCCCCAGACCCCAGGACTCATTTCTGTAATAAGAAAACAGGGTCACACTGGTCCCTGGGACAGCTTGTCCTTCCACCTTCCTGGGCTCTGAGGTGGGCCAGTCTTTGTGATATGGGGGGAGGGGGAGGAACTCCAATTCAGGAGGCAAGTCTGGAAGAATGGTGAATTTTAAGGTTAGAATAAGCACAAAAGGTGCCGACTAGGGATTGTCACAGGGGAAAGCATTAGACTAACAGGATTTCTCAGCCCAGAGTTGGGGACTAGTTTACTACCATTTGGGGTATAATGCCGGAGAAACTGAGGCAGGAGAGAGATTAGAGAGTTTTAATATTTTATTAATGGGAGAGTAAGATTGACTGGACAGGACTCTCGTCTCAGATTATCCAGTCAGACAGAGATAAAGATATACTGGGACCAAGGAATCCATGTTGGTCCCAGGGCTGGAGGAGACTGTCATCTCAAAGAATCCAGCGTCCAGCCTCCAGCAATGAATGAAAGAACCCCAACTTCTTAAATACCTTTTCTCTAAACAAAGGAAGGGGTAAGAAGCTTGGGGAAAACTTCTGTCAGGATGGGGGAGGCCATAAGTCCTAAAAACCCAGAGACAGGATGTCTGAATACACAGAAATAAAGATATCAGTGAGGTATCTTGGAATATTTTAGAGGGATGTTGTAAATTCTTGAGGACACAAAAGAGTCAGGAGGTCTACTCTCTTGTTTATCTTGCTAATTTATAACCTTAGAGCAAATAGTCCTCAGTCTTAATAGGCCAGAGGGGGATTTATAACCAAGGAGAACAGAACAGTTAAGGAAACTGAGACAAGGGAAACTCGTACAGGGAAACTGAGTCAGGACAGTTAAAGAGAACTGTGGCATAACAGGGGGGGCAGGTATTTATGGCTATGAGGGTAGTGTCTCTGGGCTTGTAGGTTGGGGATTGTTGAGTGGGTACAAGAGACCTTAAAATACATCTGGTTCAAGCTCCCTATTTGAGAAAAAGGTATCTGAGTTCAAGAGAGGGCAGGGACATGGACAAAATCACACAGCCAGAAAGCGTAGCAGACCCAGGCCTGGAGCCCTGGTCTCCCTTACCTGCCGGGCTAGCTAGCTTCCACCTTGTTCTCCCCCTCTTCCCACAGCCAAGCTTCATGGCTGAAGATCCCTGGGAAGGCACTCCTCAGAGACAGGCAAGTTCCCCATAAAGGGGAAGGCTTTAGTTATAATTGTGGGGTAAAGTTAAAAATTAACCCAAGACTTCCATCCCCAAGCTTTGGGCTAGCCTGGGATACACACTTTCCAGAGTGAGCCTTAGTCAATCCCATGCCTTTCCTGAATAAGTTTCTTCCATTTATGAAATAAGGGGATGACTCCTACTTGCTTCACTCAGATCCTACTTAAACAGTTTCTTGCATTTTAGAGGTAATAACCTAAACAAGGTTCCTGTTTTATGCCCTCAGAGAATTCACAATCTAGTGCCATTGGACATGCCCAGTGGGGTAGTGGTGGCAAAGCCTTGACCAAAGGAGACAAGCTCTGGAGAGGCAGAGGTCAAGCACTGCTTAGTGGAGATGTGCTCGGTGAAGGTTGGGCTTTCGGTGATGGGAAGGAAGATGCAGATTATGAACACACCTGAGGTGAAAATTTCAGCTGTGCAAAGGGACCTGCTTGGGCTGGAAACTGAGGTTCTGAGAATCTGGGTTGGCAAGGAAGAACAAATAACCCCTCAGCCTAGCTCATGTGCCCTTTCCTTTCCCACCTTGGGCATCTCAGTGGGATTCTGCCCAGCAGGGAAAGAGGGCTTCTCCCTCAACCTGCACAGCTCAGCCACATGGGAATCTATCACTCAGATTGTCTCCTGCTGCCAACAGTCTAAAGAGGTCAGAAGCGGGAGCCAAATCCATGGTTTATCAAAATGAGACTGTAATATTTTTCTGTGGTTTGTGGGTGTTCGTCTGGACAAGGGCCCTGTTTTCTGTCCTCAGAGAACTTCCAGTATAGTGAGGAAAAAGTGTGCCTTGGACATGTGCAGTGTGGTAGTGGTGGCAAAGCCTTGGCCAAAGGAGGCAAACCTTGGAGAGGCGGGGGGTCAAGAATTGCTTGGGGAAGGGGTTGCCTGGCAGTTGGGCTTTCAGTGATGGGAAGGAAGGTACAGATTATAGACAGTACAGAGGTAAGAATTTTCAGCTGTGCAAAGGGACCTTCATGGGCTGGACATTGAGGAATCTCGGTTGGAAAGGAAGAACAAATAATCTCTTGACCAGAGCTCAGTTGCCTTTTCTTTCCCGGCTTGAGCTGGTCAGGTCTTAGCAAATCTCAAATCCTTCCTGAATGGGTTTCTTCCATGTGTGAAATAAGGGGATGACTCTTTATCTACTTCACTTAGATCTACTTGACCATGTTCCTGCACCTTAGAGGTGATAGTTTAGGCAATGCTCTGCTGCTGTTCATTCTAATGAAGGAAAAGGTGTGCCTTTCAGAGAACCAGGGAACAAGAACAGCTTGGCGGAAGTGGACTACTTGAAAGTTGGGCTTTCAGTGATGGGATGGAGAGTGCAGATTATCTACAGAACAGAGGTGGGAATTTTCAGCTGTGCAAAGGGAAACATTTGGGCTGCAGAAGGGGACTCTAAGAATCAGGATGGGAAAGGAAACCTAAATAACCCCTTGACTAGAGCTCATAGACCCTTTGCTTGAGCTCCTTTGGGAGGTCAGTGGGTTCTTTCCAACCAGGAAACAGGGTTTCGCCTGCAACCTGCATAGTTCAGCCTTATGGAAATCTCTCTCTCAGATTGTCTCCTGCTACAAATAATCTGAAGAGGCCAGAATCAGGTGCCAAATTCAATTCTTTGTCAAAAAATAAAACAAAACACACAAAGTATCCCACACTTAAGCCCATTCAAACACATACACTCATGCATACCAGTTATAATATTTTCATAAAAAACATGCACTCAATATCAACTAGTAATCATAGTGAGGGAACACAAAAGGGTCTCCAGTGTCTCCAGAAATATCTGCTTGACTTTAGAACTAGAAAAGTTGGACAGGCAAAGACAAAACTGAGCATCTTAGTTCCTAGGAAACTGTTATGGAAGAAGATGGTAGAATATTAGGACAAATCAACTCAGATACTGTGTATTTTGATATCTGTGGGTACTCTACATTCATTTATCTGATTTCTTTTTGATTTCTTAATTAATATGATTTCTTTTGATATTGAAATATATGAATTATCTTCCATACATATGGTTCATATTTTAGAAATCATTTATCTGCTCTATAAATGAATCGATACATATGAATGCCCATATACATTATAGAGAATCAAATACATATATATATGAATAATCATTTATTCAGTGTATCTAAATAGACCATATTGTTTCTTGTGACTTACATGTATGGTTATTAATATATTCTTTTTGTGAGTTTGTGCTCCTATATAGGAGTACTGATATAATGTCCTCTACTAATACTTCATTCGTATGTTTTCATTCACTCCACATTTCTAGTCATTTGGTTATCCTTATTATCTGTTGATAATCCTCCAAGATACGAATAGAGAATGAATATATTCATATTCATATATGTAGGAATAGACAAAATGATTACTAATACTTATGAGGCACTAGAATTTAATATTTATATTAAATATTAATTTGTTTCTAGACAGAATACATTAAGATTTATATTTTAAAATGAAGGGGAAGAATGTGAGTATATTTATATACATATACCCACACCTGTGAACTTATACTATCTTCATATATATGTATATATATACCTTCTCATAAAGTTTCTATATATTAATTTACATAAACATCAAACTGTACTGATATCTATGAATATACTTGGATGAATATAGGATGAAGAATAATAACAATAAGTGAAATATTCCAGTTCTTTCCTTCCTATGGGAGTGGCACAGAGTCTCTTCATTTACTCCAATAACAAGTTCACATTGTGAAAAACAGCTCAAATCCTATAGTTCTGATTTTAACAATAGAGTTATAAGAGAATATCAAATTAGAAGCCCATAGTTGAAATGAAACTTTAGAGAATTTAAATTTATAACTACCCCATACTCTTTCCATCTTAGAATTAAACTTTGTACCTCACATAAACACTGTAAGCAGCAAACTAAAATTAAACTAATAGATGTAAGAAATTCAAATATAAACTAAATAATAAATGCCCTAGAAGGCAGAACTCTTAAAGTCTTCCAGTTATACATCTATTTGAATAATTTTATTGCTTTCTCAAAATTTTACTTACTTTTTTTTATTTTCCAATTCTTACAAATCATTTTAGAATTCCAAATTTAAATACCACTTCTTTTAAATTAATCTCAATTCAATTGAATTCATCAATCCCGCTTAGGAGAAAGAGGGATAAAGAGTTCATCCTCACATAAAAAACTGAACTTACAGAACATTTTTGGAAGAAGATGAACTTTCAGGACTCATACAAACACATAGATTTTACTTAACAGGATCTCTAGTGCCTTCAGAAACATCTCCTTGACTTTGGAATTGGAGAGATCTGGCAGACAAAGGCTAAACAGGCTGAGAACTTTTAACTACTTAGGAAAATCTCACGGAAGAAAGTGGTTGAATATTTGGACATATCTTTTCATGGTTCCTGTCTTCCACATATATTTTGACACGTATGAGCATTCACCTCTTCTCTCATTCTATCCATACATTTGAGTATAGGTAGGTATTTTATGTATTCTTGATATATTTATGTATCTACATGAATGAAGATTTCCTCCATAATCCCTTTCTTTAGACATTTCACTACTCATATATTCTCTTTATAAATGAATATAATATGTAGATCCCCTCATATACTCTAGATAGTTACATACATATTTTCATGAAGTATCATGTGGTTTATATATACACACTATGTGGCACATATATATGATTATTTATATATTCTCACTAAATATTGGCACTAATATATTTTATATATATATAGCCTATCTAAATTCAAGTACTTCATCTGAGTACCCCATTGACTTCCTATTCTTCAGATACCCTTATTTTCTATCTATTTTCCTACATGTAAATCCTGATATCCTCTGTTTGCTCATAGACAGGAGTCTATATTTAGTCTCTCACAAGGAGAGAAGCAGTGGAATACTCAAGAATATAGTGGACATATAGGAGTACTGCCTGTATAGAGTATGTATACCTACCTACATATATACATCAATGAATAGAGAAAATATGGATCCTGAATGTACCGACATACATACATCAATGAATAGAGAAGATTTAGGTACTGATAGATATGAAAAAAAAAGTTAATATATGAACACTCATATGTATGAAAAACACTTGTTTTTGAGAAGATAGAATATGTCATACACATGAATGTAGAAAAAGAAAAAAAATGGCTTCCCTTACAAATGAAGAGGAAAAACTTGATTTGATACATACATATATGTATACATTCTCTGTCCTCATATAGATGAGTTATCTTTTCTATATGCTCATTTACATAAGTATGAAGTTATGTTCTATAGGAGATACTGTAGACATATATGAGTATGCATAGATGAATGTAGATAATATAATAAGTGAACTTTGTTAGATCTAGAGAAGGTGTCTGGGAGAAGGAAAAAAGAACCCGGGGTGGGGGCGGGGGGCGGAAGGGTAAAAGGGCCTGGGAGGGAGGGAGGCTAGAGCAAAGAAAAATATAAGTGGGAAGTCGAGCGGAAAGTAGTTAATGGAATGGGGGGGACGGAAATGAGTTGGAGATTTTGTCTGGGAGAAAACAAAATAAACAATAGAGGGAATGGGGGGAATGAGCAGAAGAGGGTCTGGGGGAGGGGGAAAGAGCCGGACAAAGCGTTTGAAAGAAGAGAAAACGAGCAGGAGAGTTGGTGGGGGAGGGAAAATGCTGCTGAGAAGCTGATTGAGGGAAGAAATAATAAAGAGCCTGTGAGGGTATGGGGGAGGGAAGGGGAAAATGAGAACAAAGGGATGTGAGGGGGAAGGGATGCTGTTTCCAGGGAGACCGGTGAGTAGAACGTCTGTGTGGGACCAACGGAGGGAGCGGCGGGATTGGTTGGAGGAAGACTGCAGCATTACCAAGGTAGCGCTGACGTCTCCGGCCACTGACGCTCAGCAGAGGGCGGCCCACCTTGGCAGGCTCAGCTCCGATTGGCTGGTGCCTCCCTGAGGACGCGGAGAGTGGGGAACAGGTAAGTGAGAAGTGAGAGGCCCGCCCCCTCCCCTTCACCCCCCCCTGGCTCGGGCTTCTGAGCGTGGGAGCAAAGTGACCAGAAAACACAAGGCCCAGACCCGAGCACTCCTGCCCGTGGGCCTGTTGGGCCTGTGTCCTTCCACTCCACAAGCTCAGAGTTCTTGTAAGATGGCGGAGGGAGGCGTCTCTGATTCAAAATGGCAGGTCCAGGAGGGCCATGGGCAGTATTATTGCCAAGTTTAGGGTTAAATTAAAGGCAGAGCTTAGCTGTTCCAAGGACAGCAGTGACTAGCAGGGCCTTCTCAGCTGGGGGTTGAGAAGTATATAGTTTGTATATCTTGGGTGAGGGAGGTTGTGGCTATAGGCGTAGTCTGAATGCCCTGCTGGGTCTGGATAGGATGGAGGGCTGCAAGAAACCTCAGAGCCCAAGGGGGCCAAGCTCCTTTGGGAAAAAGAGTACTTGAGGCCAGGAGGGGGGCAGGGACGTGGCCAAGGTCACACAGCCAGTGAGAGGCAGTCCCAGGTCTGAAGCCTCAGTGGTTCTGGCCAGCCAAGCTAGTTGGCTTCCATTTTGGCCTCTCCCTACTCTTAACAGCCCAGCTTCCTAGGCTGTAGGTCCCTGGTAATGGGCTCCCCAGAAGCAGCAGGTAGTCAGAGCTGGGGGTTCTAAGAGTTCTCCTTTAACCCCACTGTGGGGTTGTTATAAGAAAACTGAGCCCCGCCCCACCCCCAGGCCCAGCATTGGGTCATCCTAGAATGCACCTTTGTCAGTATAAGACTGACCAAATGCCATTATTTCCCCGAATGGGTTTCTTCCATTTGGGAAACCAAGGGGGTGACCCCCTAAATATTACAATGACAACCCTCCTGGCCCATTTCAGCCCAGCGTGGAGGTATTAGCCTGGCAAGGTCCCTTTTTTCCTGTCCTCAGACAACAAGTCTACTGAGGGGAATAATGGGCCTTGTACATTTTCCATGTGGTAGCAGTAAACAAAGCCTTGACCAGAGGGAGGCAAATCCTGGAGAGACAGGGGTCCAGAATTGCTTAGTGCAGGTGGGCTGGCTGTGGGCGGGCTGGCATTTGAGCTTTCCTTTATGGGAAGGCAAGGGCAGATTATCCATAGAATAAAGGTAGAAATTTTCATCAATGCAAAGAGAAGCCTCTCTGGTGCAGCAGAAAGGGGATCTAGCATTCAGGGTGAGAAAGGGAGAACAAATAATCCCTCGGTCCAAGCTTAGATGCCCCTTCTTTACCACCCTGGGCTGCTCAGTGGGGTTCTGCCCACCAGAAAAAGAAGGCTTCTCCCTCAACCTCTATAGAGCAATTTCATAGACATCGATCATTAAAGTTGGCTCCTGTTGTGAACAACCTGCAGAGGTCAGAAACAGGAGCCAAATCCAGTTGTTTATCAAAATGAAGCCAGGAATAGAAGAGACCAAGTCCACCAGGATAGCTACCAACGCTTCCTCAAACTGAATGGAGCAAATACTGTAGTTCCTAGAAATCTAAAGAATTGCACAGAAAAAGGAGGCCTCTTTTAAATATACTCTAATCTGAAATATTTCCACATCTTTACTATGATGAAACAGGGGTTGGGATGGAAGTTAGAACATGAAGACATGCCTACCATAAAACACAGAAACAGATACAATTCCACACAAAAGATCATCTCACATTTGTGTGCCTTCAGAAATATCTGATTGATTTAGGACATGGAGAATTAGCCAAAGGCAAAACAGATTGAGATCTTTACTTCCTAAGGAAAAGGATCATGGATCATTTGGACATATTACCTCACAGATGAGGATTTCTGTGTTCCTTTTATATTTTGATTTGCATAAGAATTCACTCCTCTCAATAAGCTCTACATCTGAGGTTGGATATGTTCTGTTTATGGGTTAAATGTATGAATTATCTCCTATATTCCCTTGCTATCCATATGTCAGTATTTATATATTCTCTCTTTATGAATATATGTTCCCTGTATCCTCACATATATATAAGCAATCGTGGATTTAGCATATATAAATATGCCATATCGTCTCTTGTGACTCATTTATATATGACCATATATTCCCATATATGAATACTTACATAGTCTTTCTATGCTCCTATGTTAGTACTTCATTTATGAGTCGTCCTTCACTCAATATTCTTATATGTATGGGTATCTTTTATTGAATTTAAAATTGTCCAATACAGTAAAAGAAATTCAGGCAGAGCTCTGAGCCAATGGCACTATTAAAATGTCCATGTTCCCTTCTAATTAAGAGGACCTCAGATCTCTCTCACAATCTGAAAGGCCCCTGGTCCCCAGGACCATACATTTATAGGATTGGATACCCTATAAAAGAGGCATGATAAAATACAAAATCTCATTAGTTGATAGACCTTCCTCTTGAAAGTCAGAAGTTAAGATGGGTAAACCAGAAATCATCTTTAGTGACTAAGTACTCATGATCACCAGCTCATGTTGTGAAAAAAAGGGTGGTCTGGAGGTACAGTGAAAAGTTAGGGGACTTTCCAAAGAATCAAGGCATCCCATCCATCCTAGGTTTAGACTTGGAATTTGAGTGAAACGGGATGGACATATCTTTGTCAACATAATTGTGGTTATGCAAGTGAGCTTTATAAACTGATAGTTTGAGAATCGCTATAATGTCCTATTATAAGAACCTATTTTATTTAATTAGCTGTATATGAATTGCATAAAATATCAGATTAATAGTGATTGGATGAATGAATTATTTTTCAGATTCCCCCTTTGAATCCAAAGAAAAGCCCTAGTCTTTCTATGGGATCTCTACAGTTCAGATGTATAGCGGACAGTCCTCTTTGGGTGATGCAAACCAAGTGGGTAGTTAATGGTGAGTGGAAAAGGGAGAAACATTGAACAAATTGACAGTCCTCTTTGGTAAGCAGTCCTTATGGAAAATGATGGTACAATCTATTAAGCCCATTCCATCAGTCCATCATATCGTAAAGTTCAGACTCCCTTCTCCTACAGTTGTCCAGTCTCCGAAACATCCTCTGATACAGTCCGGTGGCGCTCTCCTTTGGCATACCGGAATGAGTGGGATTTCCGAGCAGATTCTAATGGATCTGTTTCTCTAGTTCAGATCACATGCAGAAATCCCCTTCTCTGTTAAAAAAATCTCTGAGAAAATATGTCTTAATACAATTCTATTTGATATGACCATAACCAGATCAGATAGAGAGGGCTAGCTCAAATATTAATAGCACTAATATGAACATCACTAGACCAGAAAATTTACTTATTTTTTGGTTAACAAATTCAAATAGCAACTGAAATATTTAAAAATTCTGAACCCAGATTTAATATTTGCTATATAACTATCTCATCTTATTTTGACTGTTTATTAAAACTAATTGAAAAATGTTCACTCTTCACATCTTATTTTCTATTTCCTTTTAAGTACTCATTCCTTTCTTAAAAGCATAAGATTCTGTTAGGGAACTATTTTTTGTTGTTGTTGAGGCTATTGGGATTAAGTGACTTGCCCAGGGTCACACAGGAAGTATTAAGTGTCTGAGGTCAGATTTGAACTCAGGTCCTCCTGATTTCAGGGCTGGAGCTCTCATCACTGCACCACCTAGCTGCCCCCCCCCTTCTTTGTCTTTAAGGAATCTCTAACAGTTGCCTCTGTTAGGGAACTATTAACGGAACACTTTTTTTATAAGATGATGACCCTCATCATATACCTGAATTCATTTAAAAATTGCCAAAATAATTGCAAGTGTAACAAAAGTTCTGGGATGGGATGTATTAATATATTGAGTACTCGATTTCAAGGCAATATAGATCATGTCTTTCAAGACATGCTCAATATCCAAGGAGTAATAATAAACCCAGATAAAATCGACTTTTCCCATTTAGATCATCATAAGATGTTCTAATGTTCTTTTCTTCAAAGCAAAACTGAATATGTTTCTGCTTTAGCATTATAATTATTAGAACAACAATTTACTCCTATAAACTGGTATATCCATACCCAATTATTCTCAAATTAATTTTAGGAAGGACTGAAATTTTAAATAGCTCAACTCTGTCTTTTATTTCTTTATCTGTATTTTATTATATTAGCTCCTATGCACTCCAGGATTAATCTATGACATAAGGATTTAATATTGTATTTATACTGATAATCTGCCATGATTATAGAAATTATCCATAGAAAGAAAATAGAAACATTATACAGTAAGGGGGAGAGATTCCTATCAGTTCCAGGCTAGACTCATAGAGGCAGCCAATTGTATTAAGCCAGGCCTAAAAGATATTTTCTATTCAATAGGAAATGTCATACTGAGGAAATTGAGTCAGACCGAGGCAAGAATCATTCCTTCAGCCTTCTCCATGAGACCTCCACATATGGATGTCAACCCCCTACTGGCATCATAGAGCGTATATGATCCCTTAATAGGAATTCCTTAAGGATCCTTCCTTAAGGATCCAATCTGGAATCATACTCAGAATACTGTTCATTACAGCCCCATCAGGTCTAATAGCAAGTTCCAATAATTATAGCTTCATCGATTTGGATGGATTCAGTTATTAAGGATCATATATCCTTGTTATAGATGAAAAAAATCAAAGTCTATAATGTTGCATTCTAGAATATGCCTCATTCTTAGATCAGCTCTGAAGGGGCATCTTGCTTGTAGATATACTTCTTAACACAAAATTGAACTACGAGAAGAAGCATTATATTAAGAACACACAATTCACCTGAAACTTGAGAGAATTTTAATTGTTGCATCATGAGGATATGCATTGGAAAATGACTGTCTTTCTTAATATTATTAGTTTGCATCAGATAATTTTTATGTAAAATTCTTAATTCAATTTTGAAAATTGCATCCCATCTTTCACTATGTGATGATATCTCCCACATATACCCTACTACTTATAAGGTTTCATGGCCTTATTTGTGATTCAGATTCAAGTTGAAATGATCCCTCATTATACTAACCTGTATTATTACTTGATCAAAAATCACCAATAGGGCTCATCTTCTTTTATATTTGCCTTTATCAATGGAATTTGTCATGTGAGGAGAAAAACAGGGACATAGTAGCATTAGCTCTGTTTGATTTCAGGTATGAGTCACTGGTAGCCAATTATATGACAGGATTTCATAGCTAGACTCAGAATCAACCAATACCAAGATTGGGATAGGTCGATAGAATCCTACCTTCACCTTGGCAAGGTCATTCTCTGAACTTTCCTAAGGATAGCCATCTATCAGTGGCAGTCTGTATATGTCTTGTATATGTCATGGTAACAAAAATTCTCTTTGATTCTCCTCGTCTTTTACTTCCTAACTGTATAGTCTTTACGCCACTGAATTTCACTTTACACTTTAGCACAAAGTTTTATTACACAAAATCAACTAAGTGTAATATTGTCATCCCTTTTTGGTTCCTCGGTGGTTACAGATACACAGCTCATACAAATTTTTAAGGGCTTTTGGACAATTGGAATTGGTTACAATCACATAGTTTTTGTGATTGGCAAATAATCCCATAAACAGCTCACTCAGCACAAAAAGTTCCTCATTTGTAGGATTTCACAGATTTCAGTAAGCTGGATGACTCTGGAGAAGAAGATCCAATTGAATTAGGATAATAGATTTCTATTATTCTGTTCACTCTTCAGTGACTTATAAAGTCTTCAGTACTTATAAAGAGGAATGGAGATAGGGAGAAGATGGAGAATTACTTCTTTCCATGGATAATATTTGAGGAATGAAGGAAATATATGAGCCCTATGGATAAAAATACCCAAAGCCCAGGGGTTTTGAGGATGGGGACAGAAGGCCATCTGCATAGACAGCAGGGCATTGCTGGACTTCAATCCTGGTCTTTGGGTCCTCTTCTTCCTTGACCTGCTCCCTCAATAACAGTCAGGAAACATGGCTAACAAGTCAAGCCACCTGTAGCAGCTAGTGGGGCAGAGGAATGAACCCGAAAAGGTCTTTGGGAGAAGGGAAAATGAGTAAAGGGGGTTAGGGAATGAAGCAGAGAAAACTTTGGGGGAGGGATCAGCATCTCTGCAGAAAGATGAGTGAGATGCCTAATGGAAGGAGAGGCAGCATTGCCGGAAAGGGGACCCCTACCTCACAAGGTGGGTGCTAATGTCAGCACCCATTGATGCTGAGCAACCTTAAACTCAACTCTGGTGGGCTGGTGGCTTTCTGAGGACCCTGGAATGGATAGCTGGGAGGCAAGGGGTGCTAGAGGACCAACTTAGAGCCCACCTGAGGCTCAGGTTGATAAGCACAGGGGACGAGTGGTCAGGACACAAGCCCCAGTTCCCAGAAGTCCTACCCAAGGTAGGGAAACAGTACTCAACTGGTCCCTAGAGGGTGTTGGCCTTCCAGCCCACCTCTTCCCAACCCAGACGATGAATTTTTACAATCCTTGTGGGATAAGGTTTGGGTTGGGGGGAAACCTTTTTTCAGAAGGCAGGTCCAGGAAGAACTATGGGTAACATCCTAGTTTTTAAGATCAGAATAGGGCAGATGTTGCTGATTGGGGTCTACCCCAAGGAAAAGCATTAGACTAGCAGCATTTGTCCAGATGGGGGTATAGGGGTTAGTTTGCTAACAAGAGGGAGGAATTGATTGATATGTGGGTAACCTTTGACTGGGCTTGTAGGTTTGGATAGAATGGAGGGCTACAAGACCTTGGAGCTCAGCTGGTCCAAACTCCTCCTTTGGGAAAAAAGAGTAACTGAGGCCAAGAGGAGGGCAGGGACATGGCCAATGTCACAGAGACAGGAAGGGGCAGACCCAGACCTGGAACCCAGATCTCTCTGACCTATCATACTAGCTGACTTCCACCTTGAGCTCTCCCTCCTCTGCGAGCCAAGATTCATGGGTTGAAAGCTGGCAGGTTCACTATAGAGCTAAGGGTTCTGGAAGTCTTCATTGTGGGGATTGTGGGGTTAAGTGAAGGACAAACAGGCCCCCCACCAAATTTGGGGCAAACTGGGATGCACATTAAGCAAGGCGAGCCTGAACAAATTTCATGCCTTCCTTGAATGGGTTGCTTCCGTTTGTGAAATAAGGGGAAATTACCCCTAGCTATTTCACTTTAAGACCTCCCTGAACATTTTCATGTTGCTTAGAGCCTAGACAATGTCACTATTTCCTGCCCTCAGAGAACTGCTGATCTAAGTAAAAGAAGAGGCATGCTGACTATTACAGCAATACCAAAGTCTTGGTCAAAGGAAGCAAGTTTTAGAGATGGAAAGGATAAAAAACTGCTAGGTGGGGCTGGTTTAGGAAGCAGTTAAGCTTTCAGGGATGGGGGAAAAGATGCAAGTTATCAACAAAACGGAGGCTGCAGAAGGGAGCTCTGGAGAGCAGTCTGGGAAAGAAAGCCCAAACTGCCCCTTTACCAGAGCACAGGTGCCCTTTCCTTTCCCAAGCTGGGCAGTTCAGTGGGATATTGCACCCCAGGCAAAGAGGGCTTCTCCTCACCACCTGAAGGAAAACTGAATGGAATGGAAGGTTGTACAAACACACATTCAGGCACAGGGACACTCACTCCTACCCTTATATACCCCCATGTGTGACCCCTCAATTAACAACTTGATAGAGAATTTTAATCTGTCAGTTAGTAATCATAGTGAGGAGACAAAAGATTTCTAAAATGCCTTCAGAAATCTCTGAATGACTTAGGACAGAGAGGGGAGTAAAAAGCAAAACAGACTGAAAACCTTTCCTCTCGTGGAAAAGGCTGGTGAAAGATTGAAAAACTATTTCTTCACAGATCAAGACTTCTACCTTGCATTTGTATAGTGATATGTCTGAGGACTCATTTCTTCTTTGCCTAGATCCATACGTCTGAGCATGAGTATGCTCTCTTTGTGGGGTGAATGTATGATTTCTCTCCTATACTCCTGGCTATTCATATGTCATTACTTATATCTCCTCTCTCTATATGTGTCCTATTATTTCTACATTCACCTATAGATGAGCAATCATTTACTTATTGCATATAAAAATTATTTGGCCTCTTGTGAGTCATATCTATGATGATTCATATATTCTCACTATATGTTGGCACATTTGAGCATTTAGAATGGCTTTCTCTAATTCCTTTATGAACATTTTAGTTGTGAATACTCATTCACATTATATTCCTCCATCTAGAGATACCCTTATTTTCTGTCTATAATCTTATAAATGGGTACCAATATATTCCATGTGTATAGACACAGGAGTCATCTCCAAAAAGGAGAGAAGCAGTGGATACTTAGAGGGATATAGAAGATGTAGGAGACCTCTTACCCCTGTAGAGAAGAAATGCATATGCACCTACAATACATCCATTCACATTTATATGATAAGGAAAGCCATTCAGTCCCCATAAAGAGGAATAGAGAGAGAAAATGGAGGCTACAGAGACAATGAATAAATAGAGGAAATATGTGAGCCCTCATTGATAAGAATACACAAAACCCAGAGGTTTTTAGGAGGGGGCTAGAGGGCCGTCTGCATAGACAGCAGGGAGTGGCAGGGCATCAATTCTGGCCTCTGGGGTCTTCTCCCTCTCTGTCCGGCTCCAGCAATGCTAAGTCAGGAAATCATGCTATGAGCTGGAGCCATCTAAAGCAGCTGTGAGGGACAAGAAATGAGCCCAAGAAGTTTTTTGGGGAGGGGGAAATGAGCAGGACAGGGTGTTTGGAGGAGGGGAGGCTGACATTAGGAAAACAGATGATGTAATATCTGGTGAGGGGCAGTAGAGGGAGGGGGACGTTGGCGATTGGACTGCTCCTGCTGCAAAAAGGTGGATGCTGATGTCAACAAGCATCAGCCCTCTATTGAGAAAGGGAGGGAGGAGGGGCCTTGCCCAGACTTAGCTGTGCTTGTCTGGTGACTGCAAGAGGTGAGGGTGGTTATCTGAGATGCCAAGGAAGCATCCCAAAGCCCCCATGAGGCTTGGGCTCCTGAGCATGGGACTCAAATGGTCAGAAAGCATAAGCCCCAGGAGGGACTCCTGCCAATAATGGAATTGTTCCCGAAGGGACTTTGTCTTCTCCCCCTTCCAGGCCTCTGAGATGGGACAGTCCCTGTGAGTTAGGGGGTGGGCTCCTCTGGTTCAGGAGGCAGGTCCAGGGAGAACTGAGGGGATTATTCCAATCTATAGGGTTAGAATTAGGCCTGAAAGGCCTGCCCCAAGGGAAAGCCTTAGATTAGCTGGGGTTTCTCCGGCTGTGGGTGAGGAGGCAGCTGGCTTGAGCCTTGGGGTGGGAGTCTGAATGGGATTGTTGGGTTGGAATATAGAGAACATGTAGGAGCACTTAAGTGCGAATAGAGAGAATGTGTACAAACATTCATACATTCATATACATAAATGAATATAGAAAAAATGGGTAATTATAGATATGAAGAAACACAGGAATAGAGTGGTTAGAGGTAGAATAGACTTATGAACAGATAGAATGTAGAAATCATATAAATGAATTTATAGAAAAAATAAATGAATTCCTGTAAATAGAAATAAGGCAAAAGGAATCTTTTCTTTACATATGCTGATATACATTTCCCACATATAGAAGAGCCTTTATGGAATCAGAAGAGTTGTAGCGTACTCATGAAAACTAAAAGACAGACAAAATGAAATATTACTCCATTACATAAATATCCAGGAAAAAAATCTGAGCCCTCATGGATAAAAATATACAAACCCCAGTGATAATGAAGTTAGGGAGAAGGGGACATTAGGACAGACAGCAGAGGGTCTCTAGGTACCAGCTTGGTCACTGGGGTCCTCTCCCTCCATGCCCATTTCCCAGAATGGCAACAGTCAGGAAAACTAGCCGGCAGTCCCTAGCCCCTAGCATCAGTGGTGAGAGAAATAAGTCCAAGAAACTGCTTGAGATAGGACATAATATTGACCAGTTTCCATTAAAAAAACTTTTAAAATTTTTTTTCACTTAATAGTACTTTACTTTTCCAATCACATGGTTTTTAACATTCATTTTTGTAATATTTTGAGTTCCCCCTCCCCTTCTCCCTCTTCAAGATAGGAAGCAATCTGATTTAGGCTATATATGGACAATCATTTTAAACGTAATTTCATATTGGTCATCTTGTGAAGGAAAAATGAGAATAAAAGGGAAAAACCAAGAGAAAGGGAGGGAAGTGAATATAGTATGCTTCCATCTGCACTCAGTCTTTACAATTCTTCCTCTGGATGTGGATGGCATCTTGCATCTCAAGTCTATTAGAATTGTCTTGGATCACAGAAATGCTGAGAAAAGATACAGTCTGTTATAGTTGATCATGACACAATGTTGCTGTCACTGTGTATAACGTTCTTCTTTTTCCAGGGAGAGGATAAGCTGGAGAGGTTGTACGGAAGAGAGATGCTGACTCCAAGGAGAGGGATGGGTGGGCTGTCTCCTGTGGGCCAGTGGAGGGTGGAAAGAGTTAGGGGTAGAGTGACTCTTGCTTTAGCAAAATGAGAGCTGATGTCACCAGCCCTAAGTGCTCATCAAGGGGTCCACCTTCCCAAAACCCAGTTCTGCTTGGTTTCTGGCTTCATGAGGACTTAGAATTCTCAGTCATTAGAGAAATGCCAGGGGACCAGTACAAAGCCCCCCCTTAAGGCTCAGGCTCCTGTGGTGAGGAACCATCAGCCCCAGACTCCAGGACTCATTCCTAAGATAAGAAAATGGGGCCTCACTGGTCCCTGGGAGACCTTGTCCTTCTACCCTCCTGGGTTCTGAAGAGGGACAGTCTGTGATATGGAGGGAGAAGGAGGCAACTCGAGTTCTGGAGGCATTTCCAGGGAGAACCATAGATTTTATTTTAATCTTTAAGGTTAGAAAAAGCACAGAAAGTGCTGGCAGAAGGGCTGCCACAAGGGAAACCATTAGACCAGCAGGGTTTTCTCAGCCCAGAGTTGAGGACTAGTTTACTACCATTGGATGGGGAGAGAGCCTGGCTGTTAAGTATAGGGTAGGGTAGGATGGAGGACTACAGAGCTTATCTTGTCCAAGCTATTCATTTGAAAAAAAATAATAGTTAAAGATTAGAGCTGGGATTCTGGGTCTCTGCAGTTCTGATTTTGGGGTGAAGTAAAAAGTACAAGACTTGCATCCTTCAGCATTGGGCCAGCCTGGGATACACTTTCCAGAATGAGGCTTAGCAAAATCTATCCCTTCCAAGAATGGCTTTCTTCCATTTGGGAAATAAGAGGATGACCCCTATTTACTTCACTCAGAGCCCGACTTGAATATTTTCTTGGAGTTTAGAGGTGATAGCCTAGGCAAGATCCTGGCTTTCTGCTCTCAGAGAACCCAGTCCAGTGAAGAAAAGGGAGGGCACAAGAAATGCTTGCTGAAAGTGGGCCAGTTGAAAGTTTGGGGGAATTTTTTCTGTACAAAGGAAACTTCTTAGGCTGCAGAAGTGGGACCTGGGAATCAGAGTAGAAAAAGAACAAATAACCCTTTGAGCAAAGCTCGCTTCCTTTTCCTACCTTAGGCAGCTCAATGAGGTTGTGCCCATCAGGGGAAGAAGGATTCTGTCCCAACCTACACAGATCGACCTCATGAACATCTATCACTCAGATTGTCCCATGCTGCCAACAGCCTGAAGAGGCCAGAAAGAGTCAAAGCCAATTATTTATCAAAATGTGGCCAGGCTTATAAGAGAGCAACTTTACCAGGAGAGCTATAAACACTTCCTCAAGAGACCCGACTAATTGTAGCCAGTAGTATAGTTAATAGAAATCTACAGGGTCATCCTCCAATCTGTGTTAGCAGTGATGGAACAGGGAGTGGGATAGAAATTAGGACACAAACACACACCTATACACACACACTCAGAAGCATACCAAAACATAGAAGCTCACACACACATACATACACTCCTGAACCCTCAATCCAATCATTTGATAAAGAATTATATATATATATATATATATATATATATATATATATATATATATATCTCAATTAGCACTCTCTGTGAGGATACAAATGAGGGTCTTAAAAATACCTTCAGAAATATCTGATGGGCTTAGAAAGTAGAGAAATCAAACAACCAAAGGCAAAACAGGAAAATCTTATGGGAAAGGTTGGAAAAGGATGATGAAAGGTTCCCAGGGTCCTCCAACTTTTTAAACAGGGGGCCAGTTTACTGTCCCTCAGACTGTTGGAGGGCCAGACGATAGTAAAAACAAAAACTTTGTTTTGTGGGCCTTTAAATAAAGAAACTTCCTAGCCCCCTGGGTGAGGGGGATAAACGTCCTCAGCTGCCGCATCTGGCCCGCAGGCCGTAGTTTGAGGACCCCTGGTAACACACATCCCCTCATAGATGAGGATTCTTATCTTCCTGGTGTATTTTAATATAGACAAGTAGAATCCTGTTCTGTTTACAAATCCATACATCTGAGTACTCCTATGCTCTGTTTATAGATTGAATGAATGAATATATCTCTATTCTCCCTGTTTATTCATATTTCAGTACTCAAAAGAGGAAATGAAAATCTCTATCCAAATGGGAGTGGCATGGGCTTAGACTCACAGAGACGCTCAAAATTTACTTCTCTGACAAGTAGTTCTTATTGTGAAAACCAGATCAAACCCTATAGTTCTGGTCTTATTAACAATAGAATTATAAGGGGAACATCAAATAGTTCAAATGAAACTTTAGAGAACTTTGATTTATAAATACCCCATGTTCTTTCCATTTTTACCTAAATCGTCCCTGAAATAAGCATTAAGTTAAACTGATGCATTAAGAAATTTTCAATCAAACTAAATATTAAATGCCACAGAAGGCAGAAATCTTAAACTCTCCAATTCCATATCTATTTGTTTCATCTTATTATTTTCTCCAAATTTTCTCAAAATTGCAATTCTTACAAATTAACTGTTAATTGTTTTCGATTTCCAAATTCAAATACCACTTCCTTTAAATTAATCCCAATTAAATTTAATTATTCAATTCCCCTTTTGGAGGAGCACAGATAAGAAATTAATCTTCACATTAAAACTGAGGCTATACAACATTTTTGGAAGGAGATGAACTTTCAGGATTCATACACACACATATAAATTTTACTTAATAGGATCTCAAGAGTGCTTTCAGAAACATCTACTTGAATTGGGAATTGGGAGGTCCGGCAGAACAGACTGAGAACCTTAACTTCTTAGGAAAATTTCATGGAGGAAGATGGTTGATATTTGGATATATCTCTTCATAGATTTTTAGATTTTTCTGTGTTTTGACAGGTATGAACACTCACCTTTTCTCTCACTATATCCATACATCTGAGTATAGATAGATATTTCATGGATTTATGTCTCCACATGAATGAAAATTCCTCCATAATCCTCCATTACTGTTGGTGTTTCAGTACTCACATATTCTCTCTTTAAATGAATCAATAGATGTAGATCCTCTCATATTTATTAGACAGTCAAATAAATCTTTTCATGAGCTATCATATGTTTTACATATTTTTGTGACTCATATGATTATTTATATATCCTCATTATGACCATTTAAATAGCCTTTCTAAATTCCTCTACTTCCTTTCTGAGTATGCATACAATTCCTATTCTTCAGATATCCTTATTTTCTATCTATATTCCTATATATAAATCCTTATTTTCTCTCTATATTCCTATATGTAAATCCTGAATATCCTCTGTTTTCTCATAGATAGGAGTGTTCATTTATTCTCTCACAGATTGAAAAGCAGTAGAATAGGCATATGCAGTACTCCTGTACTGGCTGTAGAGTATGTATGCATTGATGAGAAAATATAGGTACCGATAATATATTAATAAAATGGTAATATGCAAACACATGGAGGAAAAATACTAATGTTTATGAGGAGATAGAATATGAAAACCATACGAATTGAATGTATAGAAAGACCAAATGACTTCCCTTACAAATGAAGAGAAAAATCTGAGTACATGCATATATGTATAGGATATATTCGTATAGAGGAGATTTCATATATTCTATATTCTATATGTATATTCATATATTCTATAATATTCATATATTCTATATATGTTCAATGGCATAAGTATGAAATTATATTCTATAGGAAACACTGTAATCTCATATGGATATGCATAGAGAATATAATAAATTAACTGAATTAGATATTTTCCATATAAAGGATGATATAATATGGAGTCTTTCAGTACTCAAAGAGAGAGAAAATGGACGACACAGAAGCTCCCAAAATGACAAGTCTTCTGACTGTTCTGTTCTGACAGCCCCGCTGGCAGCTGGAGCCACTTGTCACTGTGGTGCTAAGGTAAGTGAGCCCAAGAAGGTGTTTGGAAGAAGAAAAAACAGGGTGGGGGTTGGGGACCAAAGGGGAAAAGGAGCTGGAGGGATTCTGTGAGGGAGGGAAGTTACTGCAGAGAAAAAGGTGAGTGGGATGTTGGGCAAGAAGTAATGGAGGAAGTGGGGGAAGGGAAATGAGCCAGAGATTTTGTCTGGAAGAAAAGAAAATAAGCCAGGGAGGGAGGGAGGGGAGGAATGAGAGGAATAAGTAGAAGGGGGGGTGGGGGAAGGGAAAGAGCCTGAGAAAGTGTTTGAAAGAAAAAAAAATGAGCTGGAGAGGTAGTGGGGGAGGGAAAATGAGACTGTGTGGGGGCGGGAAGAGGAAATGAGAACAATGGCATATGAGGAGGATGGATGCTGTTTCCAGGGAGACCAGTGAATAGGCTGTACACTGAGGACCAAGGGAGGGAGCAGCTGGATTGGCTGGAGGAAGACTGCAGTATTACCAAGGTGGCGCTGACATCACCGGCCACTGACGCTCGGCAGAGGGCGGCCCACCTTGGCAGGCTCAGCTCCGATTGGCTGGTGCCTCCCTGAAGACGCAGAGAGTGGGGAACAGGTAAGTGAGAAGTGAGAGGCCCGCCCCCTCCCTTCACCCCCCCCCCCCAGGCTCCGGCTTCTGAGCATGGGAGCAAAGTGACCAGGAAACATAAGGCCCAGACCCGAGCGCTGCTACCCGTGGGCCTGTTGGGCCTGTGTCCTTCCACTCCACAAGCTTAGAGTTCTTGTAAGATGGCGGGAGGGAGGCCTCTCTGATTCAAAAAGGCAGGTCCAGGAGGGCCATGGGCAGTATTATTGCCAAGTTTAGGGTTAAATAAAAGACAGAACTTACTGACCGGAGGCCACCCCAAGGGAAAGCAGTCGACTAGGAGAGATTTCTCAGCTGGGGGTTGAGACCTAGTATACTTCTATGAGTGGGGAGGAGGAAGGTTAGGGGTGTCTCAATACACTGGTGGGTCTGGATAGGATGGAGGGCTGCAAGAAACCTCAGAGCCCAAGTGGGCCAAGCTCCTTTGGGAAAAAGAGTACTTGAGGCCAGGAGGAGGGCAGGGATTTGGCCAAGGTCACACAGCCAGTGAGAGGCAGTCCCAGGCCTGGAGCCCCTGTGTCTCTCGCCCCCCAGGCCAAGTGGCTTTCATCTTGGCTTCTCCTTCCTCTGACTGCCAAACTTATGGACTGATCCCCGGTAATGGGCTCCCCAAAATCAGGTGGGCAGGTTCTGCTTAGAGCTGGGGCTTCTGGGAGTCATCAGAGAGGACTGTTGGGTTAAATGAAAAGCAAACCAAGCCCTGATTCACCCACCAGCTTTGGGCCATCCTAGGATGCCCCCATGACAGGGTAAGCCTGATCAAGTGCCATGTCTTCCCTGGATGACTTGCTTCCATTTGTGAAAAAAATGGGAATGAGCCCTACTTCCTTCCCTCACAACCCGACTTGAACATTTCTCCAGGGCTTGGAGGTATCAGCCCAATCCAGGTCCAACTTTCCTGTCCTCGGAGAACACCCGCTTTAGTGAGTTGTACAATGCACCTTGTACATTCCCAATGTGGTAACAGGAAGCAAAGCCTTGGCCAAAGGAGGCAACCCTGGAGAGGCAGGAGTCAAGAACTGCTTGGAGGGGGTGGGTTAAGTAGCCCTGGGGGTTTCACGGATGGGAGGGCAAGCACATCATCAGTCTCATGGACATTTATTCCTCAGATTGATTCCTGTTTTAAACAGCCTGAAGAGGCCAGAAGCAGGAGCCAAACCCAGTTGTTTCATAAAGTGAGTCCAGAATCATAGGAGAACAGTCAACCTCACCAGGAGAACTATAGACACTTCCTCCCCGTACCCAAAGTGAAGGGAGCGAATAATGTGATTATGAGAAAGGAAAGGAAAACTCAACATAGAAAGACGGGGCCTGCATTCAACATATTCCACATAGTCTGACATATTCCAAGGTCTGAGCAATGATGGAACAGAGGGTGGGATGGAGGTTAGGACATACTCATAGTCATAGAGAGAGACACACAGGCACACACCAAGGGAGGAAAAGTGGAGGGGATGGGTTAGGACTGACACAGACACGAATATATACAATCTTAGACTTTCACTGCCCCCGGTGCACCAGGGAAGGAGGAACGAATGGGATGAAAGTCTGCACAAACACATATTCAGACATAGAAATACCCCTACCCTTACAAATCCACAGCTAGGAGCCCTCGCTAAGTACTTTGATAAAGAATCGTCAGTAATTATCAGCGATCACGGGACAAAAGATGATCTCAAAGAGGCTTCAGAAATCTCTGCCTGGCTTAGGACAGATAGCACCGTCAAAGGCAAGACAAGCTGATGGTTACCTCCTAAGGGAAGATCTTATGAAAAGGCTGGTGGGAAATTTAAAAATATTGCCTTATAAATGAGGATTCCTGGCTTTCATTTGCATATTGACATGTCAAGGACTTACTTCTGCACAGATCACATCTCAGCATTAACATAATTATTACTTCTCTATTTTCACTCTATAGTGGCATAGGACCGTTTAAATAGCCCTTCTATAGATCTATGATTACTTATCTAATTATTACTTCTCTATTTTTACTCTATAATGGCATAGGACCATTTAAATACCCCTTCTATAGATATATGATTATTTATCTAATTGTTACTTCTATATTTTTACTCTGTAGTGGCATAGGACCTTTTAAATAGCCCTTCTATAGATATATGCTTACTTACCTAATTTTTACTTATCTATTTTCACTCTATAGTGGCATAGAACCATTTAAATAACCCTTGTATAGATATATGATTACTTATCTAATTGTTACGTCTGTATTTCTATTATTTAATTGTCTTTCTCTATACTCTATACATACAAATGAATGTATAGAAAGAACAAATGCCTTCCTTTACTTAGGAATGAAGCAAAAAAACCAGAGTGGACACACACACTCACATGTATATATTCTTTGTATTCATATAAATGAGTTTTTTCTATATTCCCTATATTCCATTTACATAAATAGGAAGTGATATTCTATAGGAGGCACTCGAGTCATATGTGAGTATACATAGATGAAGGTAGAGAGTTACTACTCACTCTATAGTGGCATAGGACCATTTAAATAGCCCTTCTATAGATATATTGTTACTTATGCAATTGTTACTTCTCTATTTTTACTCTATAGTGGCAGAGGACCATTTAAACAACGTTCTATAGATATATGATTACTTATCTAATTGTTACTTCTATATTTCTATTATTTAATTGTCTTTCTCTATACTCTATACATACAAATGAATATACATACAGAACAAATGCCTTCCTTTACTTAGGAATGAAGCGAAAGACCAGAGTGGACACACACACTCATATATATGTTTATATTCTTTGTCTTCATATAAATGAGATTTTTCTATATTCCCTATATTCCATTTATATAAATATGAAGTGATATTCTATAGGAGGCACTCTAGTCATATGTGAGTATACTTAGATGAAGGTAGAGAGTTACTACTCACTCTATAGTGGCAAAGGATCCTTTAAATAGCCCTTCTATTGATATATGGTTACTTATCTAATTATTACTTCTCTATTTTCACTCTATACTGGCATAGGACCATTTAAATAACCCTTCTATAGATAAATGAAAACTTATGTAATTATTACTTCTCTATTTTCACTCTATAGTGGCAAAGGATCCTTTAAATAGCCCTTCTATTGATATATGGTACTTTTCTATTTATTCCTTATCTGTTTTCACTCTATAGTGGCATAAGAGCATTTAAATTGCCCTACTATAGATATATGATTACTTACATAATTATTACATCTCTATTTTTACTCCATAGTAGCATAGGACCATTTAAATAAACCTTCTGTAGATATATGATTACTTACCTAATTGTTACTTCTCTATTTTCACTCTATAGTGGCATATGATCATTGAAACAGCGTTTCTTTAGTTGTATGATTACTTATCTAATGGTTACTTTTCTATTTTCACACTACAGTGGCATGTGACCATTTAAACAGCCATTCTATAGATATATGATTACTTATCTAATTGTTACTTCCCTATTTTCACTCTATAGTAGCATATGACCATTTAAATACCCCTTCTATAGATATATGATTACTTATCTTATTGTTACTTCTATATTTCTATTATTTAATTGTCTTTCTCTATACTCTATACATAAAAATGAATGTATAGAAAGAACAAATGCCTTCCTTTACTTAGGAATGAAGGGAGAAACCAGAGTGGACACACACACTCACATACATGTATATATTCCTTGTCTTTATATAGATGAGGTTTTTTCTATATTCCCCATATTCCATTTACATAAATATGAAGTGATATTCTATAGGAGGCATTATAGTCATATGTGAGTATACATAGATGAAGGTATAGAGTTAATACTCACTCTATAGTGGCATAGGACCATTTAAATAGCCCTTCTGTAGTTATATTGGTACTTATCTATTTGTTTTATATAGATGGCTTTCCCTGTATACTATCTGTAGTCACATATAGAGCAGTCATGTATTCTGTGCATCGAAATAAGTATATTTAGACTGTTTACACATGGTCTCTTATGATTTATTTACTATTACTCACATATTTTTCTATCTATTCACCTACATGAACACATATAGTTTTTCTATATTCCTCTGCTAGTACTTCAGTTAGGAGTATGCCCTCACTCCCTATTCCTTCCTGTGCACCTACGCTAATTCTCTGTCCAGAATCTTCTCTATGAGTTCTATATGTGCTCAGAGACAGGAGACTTCATATATTCTATCACAGGGAAATAAGCAGACAATACTTTTAGGGATAGAGAGAGGATAGTGGAGAACTCTGACAGATCATAGATTATAAGAGTATAGAGAAAGCATTATTTTTTATTGATGCTTTTTATTGTTAAAACACATGCAAGGATCATTTTTCACCACTGGCCCTTGCACAACCTTCTGTTCCTATTTCCCCCCCTTCCCTCCACCCCCTCTCCTAGATGGCAAATCATCTGATATATGTTAAACATGGCAAAAATATCTGTCAATCTGACATAGGCATACGTATTTATACAATTGTCTTGCTGCACGGTTGTGATACGGGAGCCACCTGCCAGTGGCTGCTGGAGGTCTAACTCAGACCGGTAGAATGGATCTCCACGTGTGAGAGGATGATGATGATACTAGGAGACCTAGAGGCAGTTGCTGTTCTCTGACCTCTTTCCTCTTCCTTTTGCCTCTAATTTATCTCCT
The DNA here is from genome assembly GCF_016432865.1 of Antechinus flavipes. Classification (NCBI taxonomy): domain Eukaryota; kingdom Metazoa; phylum Chordata; class Mammalia; order Dasyuromorphia; family Dasyuridae; genus Antechinus; species Antechinus flavipes. The sequence continues at coordinate 13,648,102 of NC_067404.1, forward strand.
TCCCAGTCCACAAGCAACACTGTGTCAGTAAAGGCTCCCTTTCAACTCCTTCAGATGTTATGATCCACAGCTGGGGAGGCTCTAGGGGACTTGACCTGCCCCTTCCCTTAGGCACGGTCCTTAACACTGCATGAGAACAATCAGCTCAAAAGGGGGGAAAAATGAGAAAGAAAATGAAATTCATGCAACAACAAAAAAAGTGAAAATTCTATGTTGTGATCCACACTCAGTTCCCACAGTCCTCTCTCTGGGTGTAGATGGTTCTCATCATCACGAGATCATGGGAACTGGTCTCGTTCAGAAGAGCCACGTCCATCAGAATCGAGCATCATAGGATCTTGCCATTGCCGTATACGATGAAATCCTGGTTCTGCTCATTTCACTTAGCATCAATTCATGTAACTCTCTCCAGGCCCAGAGAAAGCATTATTACAAATATATATTTTCAATAGAATTTGGCTGCTTATGTAGGTGAATAGGTTTAATATATGAGTAAACATTTAGGTAGAAATAGAATGATTACTAATGTTTCAAAGGAGATAGAATTTATTAATAATAGAAATTAATTTATGGAAAGAAAAAAATGAGTGCTCAAACTCAGGAATGAAGAATAAGAACATACATACAAACATATACACATACCATACACATATATATTCATGTATATTCAGAAACACAGTCTGTCTTCACATATATGAGTTGTCATATTCTCTATATTCTTTGATTTAATTATGAATTTATGATTTAATAGAAATAGACCAGAGTAATATCTAGGAATACATATAGATGAATATAGACAAATATATAGATGAAATATATGAGTTCTTCACTTAATTTAGTATTATTTAACCTATATATATACACTACATTATAAAGAGTCATGCAGTAGTCATAAGGAGGATTAGAGAATGAATGGAAGAATTCTCCCTTCCATGAATATATGTAGAAAATATTTGAGTTCTCCTGGATAAATATGTACAAAGCCCAAGGTTTTGAGGAGGGGAACAGAGGGTCACCTGCACAGACAGCAGGGGGTCCGTGGGCATCAGTCTGGATCCCTGGGGTTCTCTCCCTCCCTGGTTTCTTTAATGACCACAGTCAGGAAACCATGATGGCAACTTGACCTACCTGCAGAGGTTGTGGGTGAGGGGGGATTCATCTGAGAAGGTCTGTGGAAGAAAGTAAATGAACAGGAAAAGGAGTGGGGGAGAGGGGAATGACCCTGAGAAGTTGTGGCTGCAGGAAGGGGAAAGTGAGCTTGAGAAGGACTGAAGGGAAGGGTAAAAGGAGAATAATGGGATTTCAGGGGGAGGGATTCTGTCTTCAAGGAGCCTGGTGAGCTGGATGTCTGCTGGGGACCAATGGAGAGAACGCCGGGATTGGCTGGAGGGAGACTCTCCACCGAGGTTGAGCACTGACTTCAGGAGCCATGGCTGGTGAGCAGGGGCTCCCCTTTGCCAAGATTCAGCGCTACTTCCTGATTCATCCCTGAGGACTCCAAGGGTGGAGAACGGACTTCTGAGAGGTGAGAAAGCCCAGGGGACCCACTCAAAGCCCACCTGAGGCTCGGGCTTCTGATCGTGGATGACCTGTGGCCAGGAAATACATGATTCACGTCCTAGGACTCCAGTCCCTGGTAGTGGAAGGGTCCCCAACTGCTCACTATGGGGCTTTGTCCTCCTACTCGCCCATCCATGGCACTAAAATGTGACATAGTTAGATTTAGGCGAGGTATCCTCCAGTTTAGTAGACAAGTCCAGGAAGAACCTTAGCTTTTATTCTGATTTATAGGTTAGATTAAGGCCAGTACTTGCTAATTAGGGGATGCCTCAAGGGAAAACATTAGAAAAGCAAGGGGTTCTCCACTGTGGGATGACATATATGGCACATGACCATTTAAATAAACTTCCTATAGATATATGATTACTTATCTAATTGTTACTTCTCTATTATCACTCTATAGTGGAATAGGACCATTTAAATAGCTCTTCAATATATATATGATTACTGATCTAATTGTTACTTCTCTATTTTCACTCTATAGTGGCATATGACCATTTAAATACCACTTCTACAGATAAATGGTTATGTACCTAATTATTACTTATCTATTTTCACTGTATAGTGGAATAGGACCATTTAAATAGACCTTCTATATACATATGGTTACTTATCTAATTATTACTTATATATTTTTACACTGTAGTGGCATATGACCATTTAAATAGCCCTTCTATAGATATATGATGACTTATCTAATTGTTACTTCTCTATTTTCACTCTATAGTGGCATATGACCATTAAAATAGCGCTTTAATAAATATATGATTACTTATCTAATTATTACTTCTCTATTTTCATTCTATAGTGGCAAAGGACCATTTAAATAGCACTTCTATTGATATATGATTAGTGATCTAATTATTACTTATCTATTTTCACTCTGTAATGGCATACAACATTTTACATAGCCCTTATGTAAAATTATAATTACTTATATAATTATTACTTCTCTAAATTTATGAAATAATGTCATTTGACCTTTAAATAACCCTTATATTGATATATGATTACTTATCTAATTATTACTTATCTATTTTCACTCTACAGTGGACAGGACCATTTAAATATCCCTTCTATAGATATATGATTACTTATCTAATTGTTGCTTCTCTATTTTCACTCTATAGTGGTATATGAACATTTAAATAATCCTTCTATTCATATATGATTACTTATCTCATTATTACTTCTCTATTTTCAATCTCTAGTAGCATAGGACCATTTAAGCAGCGCTTCTGTATATATATTATTACTTATCTAATTGTTACTTCTCTATTTTCACTCTATAGTGGCATAGGACCATTTAAATAGCCCTTATATAGATCTCTGATTACTTATCTAATTATTACTTCTATATTTTTACTCTATAGTGGCATAGGACTATTTAAATAACCATTCTATACATAGATGATTACTTATCTAATTGTTACTTCTATATTTCTGTTATCTAATTGTCTTTTATTATACACGATACATACAATTGAATGTATAGAAAGAACAAATGCCTTCTTTTACTTAGGAATGAAGTGAAAAACCAGAGTGGACACACACACTCACATATATGTGAATATATTTGTCTTTATATTAATGAGGTTTTTTCTATATTCCCTCTATACCATTTAAATAATTATGAAGTGATATTCTATAGCAGGCATTGGAGTCATATGTGAGTATACATAGATGAAGATAGAGAGTTACTACTCTATCTATAGTGGCATATGACAATTTAAATAGCCCTTCTATACATCTATTTTTATTTATTTAATTGTTGCTTATCTATTTTCACTCTATAGTGACATATGACCATTTAATTAGCCTTTGTGTAGATATATGATTACTTAACCAATTATTATTTTTCTGTTTTCACTCTATAGTGGCATATGACCATTGAAATAGCCTTTCTATAGATATATGGTAACTTATCTAATTATTACTTATCTTTTTTCACTCTATAGTGGCATAGGACCATTTAAATAGCCCTTCTATAGATATATGATTATTTATCCAAGTATTACTTATCTATTTTCACTCTATAGTGGCATATGACCATTGAAATATATATATATATATATATATATATATATATATATATATATATATATATATATATGTACTTATCTAATTATTACTTATCTATTTTCACTCTATAGCAGCTTAGGACCATTTAAATATCCCTTCTATAGATATATGATTACTTATCTAATTATCACATCTATTTTCACTCCATAGTGGCATGGGATCATTTAAATAACTATTTTATTGATATATGATTACTTATCTAATTGTTACTTCTATATTTTTATTATTTAATTGTCTTTCTCTATACTCTATACATACAAATAAATGTATAGAAAGAACAAATGCCTTCCTTTAGTTAGGAATGAAGGGAAAAACCAGAGTGAACACATACGCTCACATATATGTATATATTCTTTGTCTTTATATAGATGAGGTTTTTTCTTTATTCCCTATTTTCCATTTACATAAATATGAAGTGATATCCTTTCGGAGGCACTGTAGACATATGTGAGTATACATAGATGAAGGTAGAGAGCTACTACTCACTCTATAGTGGCATATGACCATGTAAATATCCCTTCTATAGATATATGGTTACTTACCTAATTATTACTTATCTATTTTCTCTCTATACTGGCATAGGACCATTTAAATAGACCTTCCATAGATATATGGTTACTTACCTAATTATTACTTATCCACTTTCACTCTATACTGGCAGAGGACTATTTAAATACCCCTCCATAGACATATGGTTATTTATCTAATTATTACTTCTATATTTTCACTCTTTAGTGTCATATGACAATTTAAATAGCCTTTCTATAGATATATGATTATTATCTAATTATTACTTATCTATTTTCTCTTTATAGTGAAATATGACCATTTAAATAGCCCTTCTATTGATATATGATTACTTAATGTAATTATTACTTATCTATTTTTAATCTATAGTGGCATAGAATCATTTCAACAGCCTTTCTATAGATATATGATTACTTATCTAATTGTTACTTCTCTATTTTCACTCTATAGTGGCATAAGACTATTTCTATAGCTCCTCTATAGTTATATGATTACTTACCTAAATATTACTTATCTCTTTTCCCTCTCTATTGGCATATGACCATTGAAATACCCCTTCTAAACATATAAGGTTACTTATCTAATTATTACTTATGTATTTTCACTCTCCAGTGGCATAAGATCATTTAAATAGACCTTCTATAGATCTATGATTACTTATCTAATTATTACTTCTCTATTTTTACTCTATACTGGCATAGGACCATTTAAATAACGCTTTTACAAATATATGATTACTTAGATTATTGTTACTTCTATATTTCTATTATTTAATTGTCTTTCTCCATACTCTATACATACAAAAGAAAGTATAGAAAGAACAAATGCCTTCCTTTACTTAGGAATGAAGCGAATATCCAGAGTGGACACACACACTCACATATATGTATATATTTTTTGTCTTCATATAAATGAGGTTTTTTCTATATTCCCTAAATTCCATTTACATAAATAGGAAGTGATATTCTATAGGAGGCACTCTAGTCATATGTGTATTTACATAGATGAAGGTAGAGAGTTACTACTCACTCTATAGTTTCATATGACCATTTAGATAATCCTTCTATAGATATGATTACTTATCTAATAATTACTTCTCTATATTCACTCTATCATGGCATAGGATCATTTAAATATCCTTTCTATAGATATGATTACTTATCTAATTGTTACTTCTCTATTTTCACTCTATAGTGGCATAAGACTATTTCTATAGCCCCTCTATAGATATATGATTGCTTACCTAATTATTACTTATCTATTTTCACTCTCTATTGACATATGACCATTGAAATACCCATTCTAAACATATACGGTTACTTATCTAATTATTACTTATCTATTTTCACTCTCTAGTGTCATAAGATCATTTAAATAGACCTTCTATAGATCTATTTTTACTTATCTAATTATTACTTCTCTATTTTTACTCTATAGTAGCATATGACCATTTAAATAACACTTTTATAAATATATGATTACTTAGCTTATTTTTACTGCTATATTTCTATTATTTAATTGTCTTTCTCTATACTCTATACATACAAATGAAAGTATTGAAAGAACAAATGCCTTCCTTTACTTAGGAATGAAGCGAGAAACCAGAGTGGACACATACACTCACATATATGTATATATTCTTTGTCTTCATATAGACGAGGTTTTTTCTGTGTTCCCTATATTACATTTACATAAATAGGAAGTGATATTCTATAGGAGGCACTCTAGTAATATATGAGTATACATAGATGAAGATAGAGAGTTACTACTCACTCTATAGTTGCATATGACCATGTAAATATCCCTTCTATAGATATATGGTTACTTATCTAATTATTATTTATCCATTTTCACTCTATAATGACATAGGACAATTTAAATAGCCTTTCTATAGATATATGATGACTTATCTAATTATTACTTTTCTATTTTCACTCTATAGTGGCATAGGACCATTTAAATAGCACTTCTATTGATATATGATTACTTATCTAATTATTGCTTATCTATTTTCATTCTATAGTGTCATATAACCATTGAAATACCCCTTCTATACATATATGGTTACTTATCTAATTATCACTTCTCTATTTTCACTCGATAATGGCATAGGATTTAAATAGCCCTTCTATAGATGTATGATTACTTATCTAATTATGACTGATCTATTTTCACTCTACACAGGCATAGGACCATGTAAATAGCCTTTAAATATGTATGATTACTTATCTAATTATTACTTCTCTATTTTTATTCTATAGTTGCGTAGTACCATTTAAATAATGCTTTTATAGATATATGTTACTTATCTAATTGTCAGTTATGTATTTTCACTCTGTAGTGGGATAGGACCATTTAAATAGCCCTTCTACAGATATATGGTTACTTATCTAATTATTACTTCTCTATTCTCACTCTATAGTGGTATAGGATCATTTAAATAAACCTTCTATACATATATGGTTACTTATTTAATTATTGCTTATCTATTTTCACTCTCTAGTTGCATATGACCATTTAAATAGCCCTTCTATAGATATATGGTTACTTATCTAATTATTACTTATTTGTTTTTACTCTATAGTGGCATATGACCATTTAAAAAAAACTTTCTTTGGATATAAGATTACTTATCTAATTGTTACTTCTCTATTTTCACTCCATAGTGGCATAGGACCATTTATTATTTTTTTTATCTTTTTATTTGCAGAACCCATGCCAGGGAAATTTTTTTACACCATGATCCCTTGCACTCACTTCTGTTCCGATTTTTCCCCTCACTCCCTCCCTCGACCCTCAACCTGAGATGGCAAGCATTCCTTTATATGGTAAATAGGTTACAGTATATCCTAGATACAATATAGATGTGTAGAACTGAACAGTTCCCTTGTTGCACAGGGAGAATTGGATTCAAAAGTTATAAATAACTAGTGAAGCAAAACAGAAATGCAACATTTTATATTCATTTCCCCGTGTTCTTTCTTTGAGTGTAGTTGCTTATGTCCATCCTTGATCAATTGAAACTGAATTAGCTCTCTTTATCAAAGAAGTCCACTTCCATCAGAATACATCCCCATACAATATCGTTGTCGAAGTGTAAAGTGATCTCCTGGTTCTGCTCATTTCACTCAGCATCAGTTCATGTAAATCTCGCCAGTTCTCTCTGTATTCATCCCACTGGTCATTTCTTAGAGAGCAATAATATTCCTTAAAATTCATATACCACAATTTACCCAGCCATTCTCCAACTGATGGGCATCCATTCATTTTCCAGCTTCTAGCCACGACAAACAGTGCTGCCACAAACATTTTGGCATATACAGGTCCCTTTCCCTTCTTTAATATCTCTTTGGGGTATAAGCCCAGTAGAAACACTGCAGGATCAAAGGGTGGCATATGACCATTTAAATAGACTTTCTATAGATATATGATTATTTATCTAATTATTACTTCTCTGTTTTCACTTTGTAGTGGTATGTGACCATTTAAGTAGCCTTTCTAACTTCCTCTCCTTCCTTTCTGAGTATGCATAGAATTCCTATTCTTCAGATATCCTTATTTTCTCTCTATATTCCTATATGTAAATCCTGATATCCTCTGGTTACTCATAGACAGGAGTCTGCCTTTAGTCTCTCACAGGAACAGAAACATTGGAATACTTGTAGAAAGATAGGAAGGCTATAGGAGTTCTCATGCCTGTATCGAGACAATGGATACCTGCCTAGCTACCTACATACATCAATGAACAGAGAAAATAGGAGTATAGCTAGATATGAACAAAAAGTGAATATGTGAATACTCACAAATGTACAAAAATTAGTTATGTTTGTGAGAAAAAGAATATATAAATCATACAAATGAATGTATAGAAAGAACAAATGCCTTCCTTTACTTAGGAATGAAGTGAGAAACCAGAGTGGAGACACACTCACATATATGTATATATTCTTTTTCTTTTTATAGGTGAGGTTTTTTTCTATATTCCCTATATTCCATTTACATAAATATGAATTGATATTCTATAGAAGGCTCTGGAGTCATATGTGAGTATACATAGATGAAGGTAGAGAACATAATAAATGAAATGTATTAGAGCATTGCATATATAGGATAAGCCTTTATGTAGATTACACACACACACACATATACATGTATGTGTGTGTGTGTGTGTGTGTATATATATATATTAGGACTATAAGAAGAGGCATTTGGTTCTCATAGAAAATGGAAGAGTCAGAAGCTTCTGAAATGATGTCACTTGTAGCATAGGTTGGGGAGGAAAATGGGGCCAAGAAGTTGTTTGGGGGAGGGGAAATGAGTAGGAGAAGGTCTTTGGGAGAAGAAAAAATAAAGATGGGGTAGGGGTTAAAGGTAAAGGGGAAAATGAACTGGACAGGTAGTGGGGGAGGGAAAATGAGGCTCAGAAGTGGTTTGAAGGGGGAAGAAAGGAGCTTGAGAGGGTGTGGGGGTGGGAAGGGGAAATGAGAACAATGGCTTATGAGGAAGATGGATGCTGTTTCCAAGGAGACTGGTGAGTATGTTGTCTGCTGGGGACCAAAGGAGAGAGCAGCAGGATTGGCTGGAGGAAGACTGCAGTATTACCAAGGTGGTGCTGACGTCTCTGTCCACTGACGCTCAGCAGAGGGCGGCCCCCCTTGGCAGGCTCAGCTCCCATTGGCTGGTGCCTCCCTGAGGATGCTGAGAGTGGGAAACAGGTAAGGGAGAAGTGAGAGGCCCGCCCCCTCCCCTTCACCCCCCCCCCCCCCCCCGGCTCGGGCTTCTGAGCGTGGGAGCAAAGTGACCAGGAAACATAAGGCCCAGACCCGAGCGCTCCTGCCCGTGGGCCTGTTGGGCCTGTGTCCTTCCACTCCACATGTTCAAAGTTCTTGTAAGATGGCGGGAGGGAGGCCTCTCTGATTCAAAAAGGCAGGTCCAGGGAGGGCCATGGGCAGTATTATTGCCAAGTTTAGGGTTAAATTAAAGACAGAACTTACTGACCGGGGGCCACCCCAAGGGAAAGCAGTCGACTAGCAGAGATCTCTCAGCTGGGGGCTGAGAACTAGTCACTTTTATGAGTGGGGAGGAGGAAGGTTAGGGGTGTCTCAATACACTGGTGGGTCTGGATAGGATGGAGGGCTGCAAGAAACCTCAGAGCCCAAGGGGGCCAAGCTCCTTTGGGGAAAAGAGTACTTGAGACCAGGACGAGGGCAGGGACCTGGCCAAGGTCACACAGCCAGTGAGAGGCAGTCCCAGGCCTGGAGCCCCTGTGTCTCTTGCCAGCCAGGCCAAGTGGCTTTCATCTTGGCCTCTCCTTCCTCTGACGGCCAAACTTATGGACTGGTCCCTGGTAATGGGCTCTCCAAATCAAGTGGACAGGTTCTGCTTAGAGCTGGGGCTCCTCCTCTAGTGGCTCGTCCTTGTGACTTGTGAATCTCCCAACTGAATCCTGGCTCTGAATCTCCCAGAGCTTCCAGTGGGCTTGTCCTTTTATATGCGCTTTTAGAGGTGTGAACTCACAGGTGTGAAAGGTGTGAACTCTTGCAGAACTCTAGCAAGTACTAAGCACATTAGTGAACCAGAGAACTGCTAAGCACCAGGCTAAAATTAGTCGGCCAACTTAGCACCTTGCAAGAATCCTAACAGCCATGTACACACACACACACACACACACACACACACACACACACACATATAGACTGTCTTCATATATAGGACTCGTCATATATCTCTATACATTCATTTACATAAGTATGAAGTATTTTATAAGAAAACACTTTACTCCTATGTGAGTATACATAGAGGAATAGTAGAGATATCTATAAATGAAATCTACAATTTCTTTCCCACATATAGGATAATATAATGTCTTGCGTGTCTTCCTATTCATAGACACAAAAAATACGCAAAACTCAGGGGTTTTGAGGAGGGATACAGAGGAACATCTGCACAGAGAGCAGGGGGGCACTGGGCATCAATCCCGGTCTCTGGGGTTCTCTCCCTCCCTTTCCACCTTCCACAATTACAACAATCAAGAGCCCCCCATGGCAACTTGAGCCACCTGTAGCAATGATAGGGGAGTGAGAGAAGTTATTTGAGGAGGGGGAATTGAGCCGGAAAGATTGCTTGTGGAAGGGAAGACTGACTCCTGGGAAACAGGTGATTCCAAATCTGGTGAGGGCCAGGGGAAGAAGGGGGGTGTTGGCGATTTGATGATTCCTGCTTCTTGAAGGTGGGCGCCGACATCAATGAGCATCGTTACGGTGCAGGGTGGGGAGAGGGGGTGTCTTGCACACTTAGCTCAGCTACGTGAGGATCCCAGGAGATGAGAGGGGTTATCACAACCTGCACAAATGGGTATCTATCCCCTCACTCATGCCCTGCTGCCAACAGCCTGAAGAGGCCAGAAGCAGGAGCCAAATTCAATTATTTGTCCAAATGAGGCCAGAAGTATAGAAGAGGAATTTCAACCCTTCCTCAATAGGCTCTACTGCTCGGACCCAAAATTTGGAACCAAAAATATCTTGAGGAGAGCACAAAACAGAGATGTGCCCAACATGAAGCATCCTCCAATCTGTATTAGCAGTGATAGAACAGGGTTTGGGCTGGAAGTTAGAATATAAGCACACACACACGTGCTGATACATACAAACTCACACACACACACGTGCTGATACATACAAACTCACACACAAACACACTGGTGACTCAAAGCACAAAGGGTCCGTGAGATATAATCGAGGACATACACACCCACAGAAACTCAGGCTCCCAAACTTATCCTAATGCACCAGTTTGGGAACATAAATAGCATGGAAGTTCGGAGAATCACTCATACTCCCACAGAAACAAATACTTCCACCCTCAGACACACATATATACTGGTAACCCCTCAATCCCATTATTTGATAAAGAATTTTAATATATATCAACTAACTATCACTGTATGGACACAAAAGAGGGTCTTAAAAATGCCTTCGGGAAGTAGAAAGGACAGCCAGCCAAAGGCAATACGGGCTGAGAAGCTTCATTCGGAAAGAAAATTTTATGGAAAAAGATGATGGGAGATTTATCTTCCACATATAATTTGATATAGACAAGTCTAATCCTCTTCTCTCTATAGATCCATACATCTGAATCTCACTGTGCTCTGTTTTTAGATTGAATGAATGCTCATCTCTACTCACTGGTTATTAATATTTCAATACTCAAATATCCTGTCTATATATAAATATATACACATATGTAAATATATATGGACTCTCCTGTATACTTTGTTTAGTCACATCTATAGATGAGCAATTATTTATTCTGTGCATTTAAATAAGTCTATTTTGACTATATATGGTCTCTTGTGACTCTTAATATTATTCATGTATTCTCTCTCTATATTCACATACATGAAAACTCAAAGAGTCTTTCTACATGTCTCTACTAGACTCATTCAAGAATAGGACAGGGATATGGCCAAGATCACGCAGCCAGGAAGGAGCAGACCCAGGCTTTGAACTACTTCTCTCTTTCCTTCCAGGTGGCCTGGCTTCCATCTCGGCCTCTTGCTCCTCTGAGAACCAAGCCTCTTAGACGGAAGGTCCCTGGGAAGGCGCTCCCTAGAAGCAGGTGAGCTGGCTCCCCATAGAGCTGGGGTTCTGGGAGTCTTCAGTAGGACTGTGGGGTTAAGTAAAAAGTAAGCCTGTAGAGGGTCAGGGACAGTGGGGAAACTCTGGGTGAGGTAGAAGACCCTTCGGCCCAGAGGGAACCTGCTGACAATGTCTAGTTCGGCTCCCCATCCCCCCAAGGGCTCTAGGCCTTCCTGAGAAATCAGGGGGTGTGACAACCTGTGGGGAGATTGAAGCAGAGGGAGAGCAGGTGGCAAACTAGGTACAATAGCGTGTTGTTTATGTGGCCCCATGCACACGGTAATACTGGGCACATGCCCAGGGTTTTTGTTACCTAAGTGTAGGAGGGTATAAAAAGGGGAAAGTCCTTGGAATAAACAGACTCCATTTTTCGACCATCCTCAGGAGTCCCGTCTCATCACTTCTCCATTAAGACAGTATATTTTAAGTGCCCCGGCATGGGGGCTCTAGAAAGCAACAGTACGATGTGTCACCCCGAGTTGGGGGTTCTAGAAAGCAGGACACAACATGATCCCCTATTCCATCCCCTATTCCATCCCTCAGCTTTGGGCCAGCCTGGGATACACTTTCCTGAATGAGCCTTAGCAAAATCTATCCCTTCCAAGAATGGCTTTCTTCCATTTGGGAAATAAGAGGATGACTCCTACCTACCTCACTCAGAGCCCGACTGCAATATTTTCTTGGAGTTTCGAGGGGATAGCCTGGGCAAGATCCCTGTTTTCTGCTCTCAGAGAACTCCCAGTGCAGTGAAGGAAAGGGACAAGGAAAAGGTTCTGCCTTTGGTGAACCATGAAACCAGAACTGCTTGGTAAAGAAGGCCTCGGTGAACATTGGTGAGAATTTTCAGCTGTATAAAGGAAACTACTTGAGCTGCAGAAGGGGGCTCTGGGAGTCAGAATGGGACAGGAAGAACAAATAACCCCTTGAGCAGAGCTCAGGTGCCCTTCCCTTTCCTGCCCTGGGAAGCTCAGTGGGGTTCTGTCCACCAAGGAAAGAGGAATTCTCCCCTAACCTTCCCAAATCATCTTCATGGATCTCACTCAGATTGTCCCCTGCTGCCAACAGCCTGAAGAGGCCAGAAGTACAGTAATGTAGTTATAAGAAACCTAAAGGAACACCCTCCAATGTGTTAGCAATGATGCAACACGGTGCAGAATGGAAGTTAGGGCACAAACAGACACACACACACACACACACACACACACACACACACACATGCACATCATAGGATCTCAAGAATGCCTTCAGAAACAAATCCTTGATTTGGGAATTGGAAAGATTAGGTAGTTAAAAGCCAAAAAGGTTGAGAACCTTAACTCTTCAGGAAAGTCTCATGGAAGAAGATGGTTGAATAATTAGACATATCTCTTCATAAAAGAGGATTCCTATCTTCCATGTGTGTTTTGACAGGTATGAGCACTCACCTGTTCTATCACTATATCTAAACATCTGAGTATAGATAGGTATTTGATTAATCTGTTACATATATATATATATATATATATATATATATAAAAACACATACATACATGTGCTATCTTGTTTGTTGTCACTCATATATGATATATATATATATATGTATATATATATGTATATATATATATATATATATATATATATATATATATATATATATATAATTACTTATCTAATTGTTACTTCTCTATTTTCATTCTATACTGGCATATGACCATTTAAACAGCCATTCTATAGATATATGATTACTTATCTAATTGTTACTTCTCTATTTTTACGCTATAATGGCATAGGATCATTGACATAGGCTTTGTATAGGTGTAGGATTACTTATCTAATTGTTACTTCTCTATTTTCACTCTATAGTGGCATAGGACCATACAAATATCTCTTCTGTAGATATATGATTACTTATCTTATTATTATTTCTTTATTTTCACTCTATACTGCCATATGACCATTTCTATAGCTCCTCTCTCTATATATATGATTACTTCTCTAATTATTACTTCTCTATTTTTACTCTATAGTGGCATATGATCACTTAAATTGTTTTTCTATACATATATGATAACTTATCTAATTGTTACTTCTATACTTTCACTCTATAGTGGCATATGACCATTTAAATAGCACTTCTATTGATATATGATTACTTTTCAAATTATTACTTATCTCTTTCACTCTGTAGTTACATATGAAAATTTAAATAGCCTTTCTATAAATATATGGTTACTTATGTCATTATTACTTCTCTATTTTCACTCTATCGTGGCATAGGACCAGTTAAATACCCTTTCTATAGATGTATGATTACTTATCTAATTGTTCCTTCTCTATTTTCACTCTGTAGTGGCATAGGACCATTTTCATAGCCCCTCTATCGATATATGATTACTTATCTAATTATTACTTATCTATTTTCCCTCTATATTGGCATAGGACCATTTAAATAGCCCTTCTATAGATCTATGTTTACTTACCTAATTATTAGTTCTCTATTTTTACTCTATAGTGGCATAGGACCATTTAAATAACCCTTCTATAAATATATGGTTACTTATCTAATTGTTATTTCTATATTTCTATTATTTAATTGTCTTTCTCTATACTCTATACATACAAATGAATGTATAGAAAGAACAAATGCCTTCCTTTACTTAGGAATGAAGTGAAAAAACAGAGTGGACACACACACACATATATGTGTATATTCTTTGTCTTTACATAAATATGAAGTGATATTCTATAGGAGGCACTCTAGTCATATGTGAGTATACATAGATGAAGGTAGAGAGTTACTACTCACTCTATACTGGCATATGGCCATTTAAATAGCTCTTCTATTGATATATGGTTCCTAATCTAATTGTTACTTCTCTATTTTCACTCTGTAATGGTAAGGGACCATTTTAATAGCCCTTCTATAGATCTATGATTACTTATCTAATTATTCTTTATCTATTTTCACTCTATACTGGCATAGGACCATTTAAATAGACTTTCTATAGATATATGATTACTTATCTAATTATTACTTATCTATTTTCACTCTATATTGGCATAGGACCATTTAAATAGCCCTTCTATTGATATATGATTACTTATCTAATTGTTACTTCTCTATTTTCACTCTATAGTGGCATATGACAATTTAAATAGCCTTTCTATAGATATATGATTACTTATCTAATTGTTACTTCTCTATTTTCACTCTATAGTTGTATATGACCGTTTAAATAGTCCTTCTATAGATATATTGTTACTTATGTAATTGTGACTTCTTTATTTTTACTCTATAGTGGCATATGACCATTTCAATAGCCCTTCTATAGATATATGATTATTTATCTAATTATTACTTAACTATTTTCATTTTATAGTGACATATGACCATTTAAATACCCCTTCTATAAATATATGATTACTTACCTAATTATTACTTATCTATTTTCATTCTATACTGGCATAGGACCATTTAAATTTCCCTTCTATTCATTTATGATTACTTATCGAAATGTTACTTCTCTATTTTCACTCTATAGAAGCATAGGACAATTTAAATAGCATTTCAATAGATATATGATTACTTATCTAAATATTACTTATCTATTTTCACTCTATACTGGCATATGACCATTTTTTTAAACTTTTTTTTGACAAAACCCATGGTAGAGAAATTTTTTACAACAATATCCCTTCCACTCACTTCTGTTCCGATTCCCCCCCCCGCCCCCTCCCCAAGATAGCAAGAAGTTCTTTATATGTTAAATAGGTTATAGTATATCCTACATACAATATATGTGTGTAGAACCGAACAGTTCTCTTGTTGCACAAGGAGAATTGGATTCAGAATCTAGAAATAACCTGAGAAGAAAATCAGAAATGCAACATTTTATATTCATTTCCCAGTGTTCTTTCTTTGGGTGTAGATGCTTCTATCCATCCTTGATCAATTGAACCTGAATTAGCTCTCTTTATCGAGGAGATCCACTTCCATCAGAATACATCCTCATACAGTATCGTTGTTGAGGATGTAATGATCTCCTGGTTCTGCTCATTTCACTTAGCATCCGTTCATGTAAGTCTCGCCAGTCCTCTCTGTATTCATCCTGCTGGTCATTTCTTACAGAACAATAATATTCTATAACGTTCATATACCACAATTTACCCAGCCATTCTCCAATTGATGGGGATTCATTTTCCAACTTCTAGCCACTACAGACAGGGCTGCCACAAACATTTTGGCACATACAGGTCCCTTTCCCTTCTTCAGTATCTCTTTGGGGTATAAGCCCAGTAGAAACACTGCTGGATCAAGGGTTGGTATATGACTATTTAAATAGCCCTTCTATAGATATATGATTACTTATCTACTTATTACTTATCTATTTTCACTCTGTACTGGAATAGGACCATTTAAATAGCCCTTCTATAGATATCTGGTTACTTATCTAATTATTACTTATCTATTTTCACTGTGAAGTGACATATGACCATTTAAATAGCCCTTCTATAGATATATGATTACTTATTTAATTGTTACTTCTCTGTTTTAACTCTATAGTGGCATATGACCATTAAATAGCCTTTCTATAGATATATGCTTGCTTAAGTAATCATTACTTCTCTATTTTCACTCTGTAGTACCATGTGACCATTTAAATATCCTTTCTAAATTCCTCTCCTTCCTTTCTGAGTATGCATTGAATTCCTATTCTTCAGATATCCTTATTTTCTCTCTATATTCCTACATTTAAATCCTGATATCCTCTGTTTACTCATAGACAGGAGTCTGCATTTTGTCTCTCACAGGAACAGAAATATTAGAATACTTGTAGGAAGATAGGAAGGCTATAGGAGTCCTCATGCCTGTACAGAGACAATGTATACCTGCCTAGCTACCCACATACATCAATGAACAGAGAAAATAGGAGTATGGCTAGATATGTATAAAAAGTGAATTTGTGAATACTCATTTTTATGAAAAATACTAGTGTTTTTTTGAAGAAAGAATATATAAATCTTACAACTGAATATACATAAAGAACAAATACCTTCCTTTATTTAGGAATGAAGTGAGAAACCAGAGTGGACACACACACACATATATGTATATATTTTTTGTTTTCATAAAGATGAGGTTTTTTTCTATATTCCTTATTTTCCATTTACATAAATGTGTAGTGATGTTCTATAGGAGTTACTGTAGTCATATGTGAGCATACATAGATGAAGGTAGAGAACATAATAAATGAATTATATTAGAGCATTCCATATATAGGATAAGCCTATATGTAGATTACACACACACACAAACACACACACACACACACACATACTTGTGTGTGTGTATATATTTATATTAGGATTATAAGAAGAGGCATTTGGTTCTGATAGAAAATGGAAGAGTCAGAAGCTTCTGAAATGATGTCACTTGTAGCATTGGTGGGGGAGGATAAATGGGGCTGACAAGTTGTTTGGGGAAGGGGAAATGAATAGGAGAGGTAGTGGGGGAGGGAAAATGAGGCTGAGAAGCAGTTTGAAAGAGAAAGAAAGAAGCTTGAGAGGGTGTGGGGGCGGGAAGGGGAAATGAGAACAATGGCATATGAGGAGATGGATGCTGTTTCCAGGGAGACCAGTGATTAGGCTGTCCGAGGGGGACCAATGGAGGGAGCAGCAGGATTGGCTGGAGGAAGACTGCAGTATTACCAAGGTGCCACTGACGTCTGTGACCACTGATGCTCAGCAGAGGGTGGCCCACCTTGGCAGGCTCAGCTCCGATTGGCTGGTGCCTCCCTGAGGATGCTGAGAGTGGGGAACAGGCAAGTGAGAAGTGAGAGGCTGACACCTTCCCAAACCACTCCCCACCACCACCATCATGCTCGTGCTCCCGAGCATGGGAGCAAAGTGACCAGGAAAGATAAGGCCCAGACCTGAGCACTCCTTCCCTTGGTCCTGTTGGGCCTGTGTCCTTCTACTCCACAAGTTCAAAGTTCTTGTAAGATGGCGGGAGGGAGGCCTCTCTGATTCAAAAAGGCAGGTCCAGGGAGGGCCATGGGCAGTATTATTGCCAAGTTTAGGGTTAAATTAAAGACAGAACTTACTGACCGGAGGCCACCCCAAGGGAAAGCAGTCGACTAGCAGAGATCTCTCAGCTGGGGGCTGAGAACTAGAATACTTTTATGAGTGGGGAGGAGGAAGGTTAGGGGTGTCTCAATACACTGGTGGGTCTGGATAGGATGGAGGGCTGTAAGAAACCTCAGAGCCCAAGGGGGCTAAGCTCCTTTGGGGAAAAGAGTACTTGAGGCCAGGATGAGGGCAGGGACCCGGCCAAGGTCACACAGCCAGTGAGAGGCAGTCCCAGGCCTGGAGCCCCTGTGTCTCTTGCCCCCCAGGCCAAGTGGCTTTCATCTTGGCCTCTCCTTCCTCTGATAACCATACTTATGGACTGGCCCCCGGTAATGGGCTCCCCAAAATCAGGTGGGCAGGTTCTGCTTAGAGCTGGGGCTTCTGGGAGTCATCAGAGAGGACTGTTGGGTTAAGTGAAAAGCAAACCAAGCCCTGATTCACCCCTCAGCTTTGGGCCATTCTAGGATGCCCCCATGACAGGGTAAGCCTGATCAAGTGCCATGTCTTCCCTGAATGACTTGCTTCCATTTGTGAAAAAAAGGGAATGAGCCCTACTTCCTTCCCTCAGAACCCTCCTTGAACATTTCCCCAGGGCTTGGAGGTATCAGCCCAATCCAGGTGCAAGTTTCCTGTCCTCACAGAACCCCCACTTTAGTGAGTTGAAAAATGGGCCTAGTACATTCCCAGTGTGGTAGCAGGAAGCAAAGCCTTGGCCAAAGGAGGCAAACCCTGGAGAGGCAGGAGTCAAGAACTGCTTGTTGGAGGGGGGTTAAGTAGCCCTGGGGGTTTCACGGATGGGAGGGCAAGCACATCATCAGTCTCATGGACCTTTATTCCTAAAATTGATTCCTGTTTTAAACAGCCTGAAGAGGCCAGAAGCAGGAGTCAATCCCAGTTGTTTCATAAAGTGAGTCCAGAATTATAGGAGGACAGTCAACCTCACCAGGAGAACTATAGACACTTCCTCCCCATACCCAAAGCGAAGGGAGCAAATAATGTGATTGTGAGAAAGGAAAGGAAAGCGCAACATAGAAAGACGGGGCCTGCATTCAACATATTCCACTTAGTCTAACATATTCCAAGGTCTGAGCAATGATGGAACAGAGGGTGGGATGGAGGTTAGGGCATAGTCATAGTCATAGAGAGAGACACACAGACACACACCAAGGGATGAAAAGTGGAGGGGATGGGTTAGGATTGACACAGACACGAATATATACAATCTTAGACTTTCACTGCCCCCGGTGCGCGGGGAGGAGGAGGAACGAAATGGGATGAAAGTCTGCACAAACACATATTCAGACATAGAAATACCCTACCTTACAAATCCACAGCTAGGAGCCCTCGCTAAGTACTTTGATAAAGAATTGTCAGTAATTATCAGTGATCACGGGACAAAAGATGATCTCAAAGAGGCTTCAGAAATCTCTGCCTGGCTTAGGACAGATAGCACAGCCAAAGGCAGGACAAGCTGCTGCTTCCCTCCTAAAGGAAAATCTTACAAAAAGGCTGATGGGAAATTTTAAAATATTGCCTTATAAATGAGGATTCCTGGCTTCCATTTGTCTATTGACATATGTAGGATTCACTTCTGCACAGATAACATCTCAGCATTAAGATAATTACTACTTATCTATTTTCACACTATAGTGGCATAGGATGATTTAAATAGTCTTTCTATGGATCTATGATTACTTATCTAATTATTACTTCTCTATTTTCACTCTATAGTTGCATAGGACAATTTAAATAGCCTTTCTATAGATGTATGTTTACTTATCTAATTTTTACTTCTCTATTTTAACTCTGTAGTTGCATATGACCATTGGCCTTTCTATAGATGTATGATTACTTACGTGATTTTTACTTCTCTATTTTCTCTCTATAGTGCCATATGACCATTTCTATAGCCCCTCTATAGATATATGATTACTTATCTAATTATTACTTCTCCATTTTCGGTCTATAGCGGTATAGGACCATTTAAATAGCACTTCTATTGATATATAATTACTTGTCAAATTGTTTCTTTTGTATTTTAACTCTCAAGTGGCATATGACCATTAAATAGACTTCTTCTAGATATATGATTACTTAACTCATTGTTACTTCTCTATTTTCATTCCATAGTGGAATATGACCATTTAAATTACCCTACTATAGATATATGATTGCTTAAGTAATTGTTACTTTTCTATTTTCACTGGACAGTGGCATAGTACCATTTAAATAAAACTTGTATATATATATAGTTACTTATCTAATTATCACTTATCTATTTTCACTCTATAGTGGCATAGGACCATTTAAATAACCCTTCTATAGATATATAGTTACTTATCGAATTATTATTTATCTATTTTCAATCTATTTTGGCATAGGACCATTTAAATAGCCCTTCTATAGATATATGATTACTTATCTAATTGTTACTTTTCTATTTTCCCTCTATATTGGCATATGACCATTAAATAGACTTTTTCTAGATATATGATTACTAAACTAATTGTTACTTCTCTATTTTCAGTCCATAGTGGCATATGACCATTGAAATAACCCTTCTAGAGATAGATGATTACTTATCAAATTATTACTTATCTATTTTCACTCTATAAAGGCATATAACCATTTACAAACCCTTCTATTTAAATATGATTACTTATCTATTACTTCTCTATTCTCATTCTGTAGTGGCATGTGACCATTTTAATAGCCCTTATATAGATTTTTGATTACTTATCAAATTGTTACTTCTCTATTTTCACTCTATATTGGCATATGACCATATAAATAGTCCTTCTATTTGTATAAGATTACTTATCTAATTGTTACTTCTCTATTTTCTCTCTATAGTGACATATCACAATTTAAATGGCCTTTCTATAGATAAATGATTACTTATCTAATTTTTATTATATATATATATATATATATATGTTTACTGTTTTCAGTCTATATTGGCATAGGACCCTTTACATAGCACTTTTATAGGTATATGGTTGCTTATCTAATAATTACTTCTCTATTTTCACTCTATAGTAGCATATGTCCATTTAAATAGCCCTTCTATTGATATATGATGACTTATCTAATTATTACTTCTCTATTTTCACTCTATAGTGGTATATGAACATTTAAATAATCCTTCTATTCATTTATGATTACTCATCTAATTGTTACTTCTCTATTTTCATTGTAAAGTTGCATATGACCATTTAAATATCCCTTCTATAGATATATTGTTACTTATGTAATTGTTACTTCTCTATTTTTACACTATAGTCACAGAGGACCATTTAAATAGACCTTCTATTGATATATGGTTACTTATCTAATTATTATTATCTTTTTTCACTCTATAGTGGCATAGGACCATTTAAATAGCATTTCTATACATATATGATTAGTTATCTAATTTTTACTTTACTATTTTCACTCTATAGTGCCATAGGACCATTTAAATAACCCTTCTATTGATATATGGTTACTTTTCTAATTATTACTACTCTATTTTCACTGTGTAGTTGCATATGACCATTTAAATAGCACTTCTACCGATATATTGTTACTTATGTAATTGTTACGGCTTTATTTTTACTCTATAGTGGCATATGACCATTTAAATAGCCCTTCTGTAGATATATGATTGTTTATCTAAATATTACTTATCTATTTTAACTCTATAGTGATATATGACAATTCAAATACCTTTCTATAAATATATGATTACTTATCTAATGATTATTTCTCTATATTCACTCTAGAGTTGCATATGACCATTTAAATAACTTTTCTATAGGTATATACTTACTTATCTAATTATTACATATCTAGTTTCAACTTATACTGCTATATGATCATTTACATACCCCTAGTAGAGATAAATGATTACTTATCTAATTATTACATCTGTTTGCACTCTATAGTGGCATAGGACCATTCAAATAGCTCTTGTGTAGATATATGATTAGTTATCTAGTTATTCTCTATTTTCACTATATATTGGTATATGACTATTTAAATAGCCCTTCAATAGATATATGATTACTTTTCTAATTATTGCCTACCTATTTTTACTCTATAGTGGCATAGGACCATGTAAATAGCCCTTCTATAGATATATAATTACGTATCTAAATATTACTTATATATTTTCACTCTATAGTGACATATGACAATTTAAATAGCCTTTCTATAGATATATGATTACTGATCTAATTGTTACTTCTCTATTTTCACTCCATAGTAGAACAAGACCATTTAAATAGCCCTTCTCTAGATATATGGTCACTTATATAACTCTTATTTCTCTATTTTCACTCTGTACTAGCATAGGACCACTGAAATAGCCAGTCTACAGATTTATGAATACTTATCTAATTATTACTTATCTATTTTCACTCTATAATGACATATGACTATTTAAATAACCCTTGTATAGATATATGATTACTTATCTAATTGTTACTTCTCTATTTTCACTCTATAGTTGCATAGGACCATTTAAATAGCCTTTTATAAATATGTGGTTACTTATCTAATTATTACTTCTCTATTTTCATTCTATACTAGCATAGGACCATTTAAATAACCTTTCATACATATATGATTACTTATCTAATTGTTACTTCTCTATTTTCACTCTATA
Organism: Antechinus flavipes; assembly: GCF_016432865.1. Taxonomy (NCBI): domain Eukaryota; kingdom Metazoa; phylum Chordata; class Mammalia; order Dasyuromorphia; family Dasyuridae; genus Antechinus; species Antechinus flavipes. The sequence goes on from NC_067404.1 coordinate 13,670,665, forward strand.
CTTGCATATGACCATTTAAATAGTCGTTGTATAGATATATGATTACTTATCTAATTATTACTTATCTATTTTCACTCTATATTGGCATATGAACATTTAAATACCCCTTCAATGGATATATGATTACTTTTCAAATTATTACTTATGTGTTTTCAATCTATAGTTACATATGACCATTGAAATAATCTTTTTATAAATATATGATTACTTATGTAATTATTACTTCTCTATTTTCACTCTGTAGTGATATAGCACCATTTAAATAGCCTTTCTATATATGTATGATTACTTATCTAATTGTTACTTCTCTATTTTCACTCTGTAGTGGCTTATGACAATGGAAATAGCCCTTCTATTGATATATGTTTACTTACTAAATTATTACTTATCTATTTTCAATCTGATGTTACATATGACATTTTAAATAACCTTTCTATAAATATATGATTACTTATGTAATTATTACTTCTCTATTTTCACTCTGTAGTGGCATGTGACCATGGAAATTGGCTTTCTATAGATGTAGTATTACTTATCTAATTGTTACTTCTCTGTTTTCACTCTATAATGGCATAGGACCATTTCAATTGCTCTTCTGTAGATCTATGATTACTTATCTAATTATTACTTCTCTATTTTTACTCTGTAGTGGCAAAGGGCAATTTAACTAATCCTTCTGTAGATATATGAATACTTATCTAATTTTTATTTCTATTATTTAATTGTCTTTCTCTATACTCTGTACATACAAATGAATGTATAGAAAGAACAAATGCCTTCCTTTACATAGGAATACTAAAAAGGGAGATAGGATACTAAAAAGTGAGAGCTGTGAGAAGCAAGTGGTGCTCACAAGCTTAATACTGGGAAGGGGGGGAAAGGGGAAAGAAGGGAGAAAAGCATAAACCGGGGTTAACAAGATGGCAAGTAATACAGAATTGGTCATTCTAACCATAAATGTGAATGGGGTAAACTCCCCCATAAAGAGGAAGCGGTTAGCAGAATGGATTAAAAGCCAGAATCCTACAATATGTTGTTTACAGGAAACACACCTGAAGCGGGGAGATACATGCAGGTTAAAGGTAAAAGGTTGGAGCAAAATCTACTTTGCTTCAGGTGAAGTCAAAAAAGCAGGGGTAGCCATCCTGATCTCAGATCAAGCTAAAGCAAAAATTGACCTAATTAAAAGAGATAAGGAAGGACACTATATCTTGCTAAAGGGTAGCATGGATAATGAAGCACTATCTATATTAAACATATATGCACCAAGTGGGGTAGCAATCTAAATTCTTAAAAGAGAAACTAAGAGAGCTGCAAGAGAAATAGACAGTAAAACTATAATAGTGGGAGATCTCAACCTTGCACTCTCAGAATTAGATAATCAAACCACAAAATAAATAAGAAAGAAGTCAAAGAGTTAAATAGAATACTAGAAAAGTTAGATATGATAGATCTCTGGAGAAAATGTAATGGAGACAGAAAGGAATACACTTTCTTTTCAGCAGTTCATGGAACCTATACAAAAATTGACCATATATTAGGACATAAAAACCTCAAACTCAAATGCAGTAAGGCAGAAATAGTAAATGCATCCTTTCAGACCACGATGCAATGAAAATTACATTCAACAAAAAACCAGGGGGAAGTAAACCAAAAAATAATTGGAAACTAAGTAATCTCATACTAAGAATGATTGGGTGAAACAGCAAATCATAGACATAATTAATAACTTCACCCAAGAAAACGATAATAATGAGACATCATACCAAAATGTATGGGATGCAGCCAAAGCGGTAATAAGGGGAAATTTCATATCTCTAGAGGCCTATTTGTATAAAATAGAGAAAGAGAAGGTCAATGAATTGGGTTTGCAATTAAAAATGCTAGAAAAGGAACAAATTAAAAACCCCCAGTCAAACACTAAACTTGAAATTCTAAAAATAAAAGGTGAGATCAATAAAATTGAAAGTAAAAAAATATTGAATTGATTAATAAAACTAAGAGTTGGTTCTATGAAAAAACCAACAAAATAGACAAACCTTTAGTAAATCTGATTAAAAAAAGGAAAGAGGAAAATCAAATTGTTAGTCTTAAAAATGAAAAGGGAGAACTCGCCACTAACGAAGAGGAAATTAGAGCAATAATTAGGAGTTACTTTGCCCAACTTTATGCCAATAAATTCGACAACTTAAATGAAATAGAAAAATACCTCCAAAAATATAGCTTGCCCACTAACAGAGGAAGAAGTAAATATCCTAAACAGTCCCATCTCAGAAAAAGAAATAGAACAAACTATCAATCAACTCCCTAAGAAAAAATCCCCAGGACCAGATGGATTTACATGTGAATTCTACCAAACATTTAAAGAACAATTAACTCCAATGTTTATAAACTATTTGAAAAAATAGGGATTGAAGGAGTCCTACCAAACTTTTTATGACACAGACATGGTACTGATACCTAAACCAGGTAGGCTGAAAACAGAGAAAGAAAATTATAGACCAATCTCCCTAATGAATATTAATGCTAAAATCTTAAATAAAATATTAGCAAAAAGATTACAGAAAATCATCACCAGGATAATACACTACGACCAAGTAGGATTTATACCAGGAATGCAGGGCTGGTTCAATATTAGGAAAACTATTAGCATAATTGACTATATCAATAACCAAACAAACAAAAACCATATGATCATCTCAATAGATGCAGAAAAAGCATTTGATAAAATCCAACATCCATTCCTAATAAAAACACTTGAGAGCATAGGAATAAATGAACTTTTCCTTAAAATAGTCAGGAGCATATATTTAAAACCATCAGTAAGCATCATTGCAATGGGAAAAACTGGAACCTTTCCAGTAAGATCTGGAGTGAAGCAAGGTTGCCCACTATCACCATTATTATTTAATATCGTATTAGAAACACTAGCCTCGGCAATAAGAGTCGAGAAAGAATATAAAGGAATTAGAGTAGGCAATGAGGAAACCAAACTATCACTCTTTGCAGATGATATGATGGTATACCTAGAGAACCCCAGAGATTCTACTAAAAAGCTATTGGAAATAATTCATATGACCATTTCTATAGCCCCTCTATAGATATATGATTACTTATCTAATTATTACTGCTCTATTTTCAATCTATAGTGGCATAGGATCATTTAAATAGCCCATTTATAGATATATGGTAACTTATCTAATTATCACTTATCTATTTTCACTCTATAGTGGCATATGAGCATTTAAATAGCCCTTCAAAAGATATATGATTACTTATGTAATTGTTACTTTTCTATTTTCACTTTAAAGTGGCAAAAGACCATTTAAATAGCCCTACTATAGATATATGATAACTTACCTAATTTTTACTTCGCTATTTTTGCTCTACAGTGGTATAGGACCATTTAAATAGCACTGTGTACAGATATATGATACTTATCTAATTGTACTTATCTATTTTCACTCTATAGTGCACTGGACCATTTAAATAGCCCTTCTGTAGATATATGATTACTTATCTAATTATTACTTCTATATTTCTATGATTTAATTGTCTTTCTTATACTCTATACATGCAAATGAATGTATTAAAGAACAAATGCTTTTCTTTACTTAGGAATGAAGCAAAAAACCAGAGGGGACACACCCACCCACATATATGTTATATATTCTTTGTCTTAATATATATATACATGAACTGATGCTAAGTGAAATGAGCAGAACCAGGAGATCATTATACACTTCGACAACGATATTGTATGAGGACATATTTTGGTGGAAGTGTATTTCTTTGACAAAGAGACCTGAGTTTCAATTGATAAATGACAGACAAAAGCAGCTACACCCAAAGAAAGAACACTGGGAAACGAATGTGAACTATCTGCATTTTGTGTTTTTCTTCCGGGTTATTTCTCCCTGTGCAACAAGAGAACTGTTCAGTTCTGCAAACATATATTGTATCTAGGATATACTGCAACATATCCAACATATAAAGGACTGCTTGCCATCTAGGGGAGGGGGCGGAGGGAGGGAGGGAAAAAAAAATCGGAACAGAGAAACGAGTGTCAATATAAAGTAATATTAAATAAAAATTAAATTAAAAAAAAATATATAATAAATGAGGTTTTTTCTATATTCCCTATTTTCATTTACATAAATAGGAAGTGATATTCTATAGGAGGCACTCTAGTCATTTGTGAGTATTACATAGTTAAAGGTAGAGAATTACTACTCACTCTATAGTGGCATAGGATCATTTAAATAGCCAGTTTATAGATATATGATAACTTATCTAATTATCACTTATCTATTTTCACTTTATAGGGGTATATGACCATTTAAATACCCCTTCTATAGATATATGATTATTTATCTAATTGTTACTTCTATATTCACTCTATAGTGCCATAGGACCTTTTAAATAGCCCTTCTGTAGATAAATGGTTACTTATCTATTTACTCCATATCTCTTTTTCACTCTATAGTGGCTTAGGACCATTTAAATCGCCCTTCTATAGATATGTGATTACTTATCTAATTGTTACTTCCATATTTCTATTATTTAATTGCCTTTCTCTGTACTCTATACATACAAATGAATGTATAGAAAGAACAAATGCCTTCCTTTACTTAGGAATGAAGCGAGACACCAGAGTGGAGACACACACACACACACACACACACACACACACACACACACACACGTATATATATAATTTGTCTTTATATAGATGAAGTTTTTTCTATATTTTCTATTTTCCACTTACGTAAATAGGAATTGATATTCTATAGGAGGCATTATAGTCATATGTGAGTATACATAGATGAAGTTAGAGAATTACTACTCACTCTATAGTGACAAAGGACCTTTTAAATAGGCCTTCTATAGATAAATGGTTACTTATCTAATTATTACTTATCTATTTTAACTCTATAGTGGCATAGGACCATTCAAATAATATTCTATAGAAATATGATTACTTATCTAATTGTTACTTCTATATTTCTCTTATTTAATTGTCTTTCTCTATACTCTATACATACAAATGAATATATAGAAAGAACAAATGCCTTCCTTTACATAGGAATGAAGTGAAAAACCAGAGTGGACACACACACTCACAAATATGTATATATTCTTTGTCTTTATATAGATGAGGTTTTTTCTATATTCCTATATTCCATTTAAATAAATAGGAAATGATATTCTATAGGAGGCACTCGTGTCATATGTGAGCATACATAAAGATAAAAAGTTGCTACTCACTCTATAATTGCATATGACCATTTAAGTAGCCCTTCTAGCGATATATGGCTACTTATCTAATGATCACTGATCTATTTTCACTCTATACTGCCATAGGACCATTTAAATAGCCCTTCCATAGATATATGCTTACTTATCTAATTATTACTTCTCTATTTTCACTCCATAGTGTCATATGACCATTTAAATAGCCATTCTATTATTATTTAGTCACTTATCTAATTGTTACTTCTCTATTTTCACTCTATAGTCGCATATGAACATTAAATAGCCTTTCTATACATATATAATTATGTATAAATACATATACATATACCTAGATAATAACTAATGGTTACTTGTTTATTTTCACTCTATAAGGGGAAAGGACCATGGAAATAGCTTTTCTATAGTTATATGGTTACTAATCTAATTATTACTTATTTATTTTCACTCTATAGTGTCATAGGACCATTTATATATCCCTTCTATAGATATATGATTTCTTTTTTAATTTTAGTTATCTATTTTGACTCTGTAGTGCCATATGACCATTTAAATATCGTTCTATAGATGTATGATTACTTAATTAATTGTTACTTCTCTATTTTCACTCTATAATGGCATAGGACTATTTAAATAGCCCTTCTATACTAATATGTTTACTTATCTAATTATTATTTTTCTATTTTCACTCTATACTGGCATAGGACCATTTATATAGCCCTTCTATAGATATATGATTACTTATTTCATTATTACTTATCTATTTTCACTCTGTAGTAGCATATGACCATTTGAAAATCCCTTTTATAGATATATGATTACTTCACTAATTGTTAATTCTCTATTTTCACTCTATACTGGTATAGGACCACTTAAATAACACTTCTATAGAAATATGATTACTTATCTAATTTTTACTTATCGATTTTCTCTCTATAATGGCATAGGACATTAAAATAGCACTTCTATAGATATATTATTACTTATCTAATTATTACTTCTCTATTTTCACTCCATGGTGGCATAAGATCATTTAAATAGCACATTTATAGATATATTGTAACTTATCTAATTATCACTTATATATTTTCATTCTATAGTGTCATAGGACCATTTAAATATGGCTTTTATAGATATATGATTTGTTATTTAATTATTACTTATCTATTTTGACTCTATAGTGGCATATGAGCCTCTAAATAGCCCTTCAATAGATATATGATTACTTAGTAATTGTTACTTCTCTATTTTCACTTTATACTGGCATAAGACCATTTAAATTGCCCTACTATACATATATGAGTACTTACCTAATTATTATTTCTCTGTTTTTGCTCTATAATGGCATAGGACCATTTAAATAGCACTTCTACAGATATTTGATTACTTATCTAATCGTTACTTCTCTATTTTTGCTCTATAGTAGCAAAGGACCATTTTAATAATCCTTCTATAGATATATGATTATTTATCTAAATGTTACTTCTATATATCTATTACTTAATTGTCTTTCTCTATACTCTATACATACAAATGAATGTACAGAAAAAACAATTGCCTTTCTTTACTTAAGAATACAGTGAAAAACCAGAATGGACACACACACTCACATATATGTGTATATAATTTGTCTTTATATAGATGAGGTTTTTCTATATTCCCTATATTCCATTTACATAAAAAGGAAGTGATATTCTATAGGAGGAACTCAAGTTATAGGTGAGTATACTTAGATGAAGGTAGAGAGTTACTATTCTATCTATAGTGGCATATGACCATTTAAATAGCCTTTCTATATATATATATTATATATATGTATATATATATATATATGTATATATATATAATTAGTTATTAATTATTACTTATCTATTTTCACTCTCTAGTGGCATAGGACCATTGAAATAGCCTTTCTATATATATATATGATTACTTAACTAATTGTTCCTTCTCTATTTTCACTCTACAGTGGTATATGACAATTTCAATAGCCCTTCTATAGATATATATGCTTCCTGATAATTATTAGTTATATATTTTCACTCTACAGTGGCATATGATCATTGAAATAGCCCTTGTATAGATATGTGATTACTTATCTAATTATTACTTATCTATTTTCACTCTCTAGTGGCATAGGACCATTTAAATAACCTTTCTATAGATATATGATTACTTATCTAATTGTTACTTCCATATTTTATTATTTAAATTGCCTTCTCTGTACTCTATACATACAAATGAATGTATAGAAAGAACAAATGCCTTCCTTTACTTAGGAATGAAGCGAAAAACCAGAGTTGACACACACACTAACATATCTATCTCTATATTTTTTGTCTTTGTGTAGATGAGGTTTTTCTTTATTCTGTATATTCCATTTACATAAATATGAAGTGATATTCTATAGGAGCCCACTCTTAGTCATATGTGAGTATATATACATGAAGGTAGAGTGTTACTACTCACTCTATACTGGCATGTGACCATGTAAATATCCCTTCTAGAGATATATGGTTACTTACCTAATTATGACTTATCATTTTTCACTCTATACTGGAATAAGACCATTTAAATAGCCCTTCTATAGATCTATGATTACTTATCTAATTTTTTCCTTCTCTTTTTCACTCTGTAGTGGCATAGGACCATTGAAATAGCCTTTCTATAGATGTAGGATTACGTACAAGGAGAGCAACTCAACTAGGAGAGCTCTCAACACTTCCACAACAGACCCTGCCAATTGGAGCCAATACTATAGTTATTAGAAATATAAAGGAATACCCTCCAATCTGTTAGCAATGATGCAACAGGGTGCAGAATGGAAGTTAGGGCACTAACACACACACACACACACACCTGTGAAGCCTCAATCCAATACCTTATAAAGAATTATTAATATATATCAATTAGCAATCAATGGGAGGATACAAATATTGGAGATAATTGCATAGTCAAGAAGAAGAGTCTGGGAGCCTCAGCTCCTAAGGAAAATCTAATGGAAAGGGATGATAGAAAATTTAGAAGAAGCCCCTAATAGATGAGAATTCCTGTCTCCCATGTGCATTTTGATATAGACAAGTAGAATCTGTTCTCTCTACAAGTCCATACATTTGAGTATTACTGTGCTCTGTTTATGGATCGAATGAGTGAATACACTTCTCTCCTCCCCATTTATTCATATTGCAGCATGCAAAGATCCTTTCTATAACGGAATCAATATCTGTATCTGGATCTATTTATTTTATCTAGATGGCTTTCCCTGTATACTATCTGTAGTCACATATAGAGCAGTCATGTATTCTGTGCATTTAATAAGTATATTTAGACCATTTACATAGGGTCTCTTATAATTTATTTACTATTACTCATATAATTTTTCTATCTATTCACCTATATGAACACATATAATTTTTCTTTTTTTTATTAAATTTTTTTATTTAATAATTACATTATATTTACACTCATTTCTGTTCCGATTTTTTTCCCCTCCCTCCCTCCACCCCCTCCCCTAGATGGCAAGCAGTCCTTTATATGTTGGATATGTTGCAGTATATCCTAGATACAATATATGTTTGCAGAACCGAACAGTTCTCTTGTTGCGTAGGGAGAATTGGATTCAGAAGGTATAAATAATCCGGGAAGAAAAACAAAAATGCAGATAGTTCACATTCATTTCCCAGTGTTCTTTCTTTGGGTGTAGCTGCTTTTGTCCGTCATTTATCAATTGAAACTCAGGTCTCTTTGTCAAAGAAATCCACTTCCATCAAAATATGTCCTCATACAATATCGTTGTCGAAGTGTATAATGATCTCCTGGTTCTGCTCATTTCACTTAGCATCAGTTCATGTAGGTCTCTCCAAGCCTCTCTGTATTCATCCTGCTGGTCATTTCTTACAGAACAATAATATTCCATAACATTCATATACCACAATTTACCCAGCCATTCTCCAATTGATGGGCATCCATTCATTTTCCAGTTTCTAGCCACTACAAACAGGGCTGCTACAAACATTTTGGCACATACAGGTCCCTTTCCCTTCTTTAGTATTTCTTTGGGATATAAGCCCAATAGAAACACTGCTGGATCAAAGGATATGCACATTTGATAATTTTTTGGGCATAATTCCAGATTGCTCTCCAGAATGGTTGGATTCGTTCACAACTCCACCAACAATGCATTAGTGTCCCAGTTTTCCCGCATCCCCTCCAACATTCATCATTATTTTTTCCTGTCATCTTAGCCAATCTGACAGGTGTGTAGTGGTATCTCAGAGTTGTCTTAATTTGCATTTCTCTGATCAATAATGATTTGGAACACTCTTTCATATGAGTGGTAATAGTTTCAATCTCATCCTCTGAAAATTGTCTGTTCATATCCTTTGACCATTTATCAATTGGAGAATGGCTTGATTTCTTATAAATTTGAGTCAGTTCTCTATATATTTTGGAAATGAGGCCTTTATCAGAACCTTTAACTGTGAAAATGTTTTCCCAGTTTGTTGCTTCCCTTCTAATCTTGTTTGCATTAGTTTTATTTGTACAAAGGCTTTTTAATTTGATGTAATCGAAATTTTCTATTCTGTGATCAGTAATGGTCTCTAGTTCATCTTTGGTCACAAATTTCTTTCTCCTCCACAAGTCTGAGAGATAAACTATTCTATGTTCCTCTAATTTATTTATAATCTCGTTCTTTATGCCTAGGTCATAGACCCATTTTGATCTTATCTTGGTATATGGTGTTAAGTGTGGGTCCATGCCTAATTTCTGCCATACTAATTTCCAATTATCCCAGCAGTTTTTATCAAATAATGAATTCTTTTCCAGAAGTTAGGGGCTTTGGGTTTGTCAAACACTAGATTGCTATAGTTGACTATTCTGTCTTGTGAGCCTAGCCTTTTCCACTGATCCACTAATCTATTTCTTAGCCAATACCAAATGGTTTTGGTGACTGCTGCTTTATAATATAATTTTAGATCAGGTACAGCTAGGCCACCTTCATTTGATTTTTTTTTCATTAATTCCCTTGAGATTCTCGACTTTTTATTGTTCCATATGAATTTTGTTGTTATTTTTTCTAGATCAATAAAATATTTTCTTGGAAGTCTGATTGGTATAGCACTAAATAAATAGATTAGTTTAGGGAGTATTGTCATCTTTATTATGTTCGCTCGGCCGATCCAAGAGCACTTAATATTTTTCCAATTATTTAAGTCTGACTTTATTTGTGTGGAGACTTTTTTATAATTTTGCTCATATAATTCCTGACTTTCCTTTGGTAGATAGATTCCCAAATATTTTATGGTATCAACAATTATTCTGAATGGAATTTCTCTTTGTATCTCTTGCTGTTGGGTTTTGTTGGTGATGTATAAAAATGCTGAGGATTTATGGGGATTTATTTTGTAGCCAGCTACTTTGCTAAAATTATGAATTATTTCCAATAGCTTTTTGGTAGAATCTCTGGGGTTCTCTAGGTATACCATCATATCATCTGCAAAGAGTGATAGTTTGGTTTCCTCATTGCCTACTCTAATTCCTTTTATATCTTTCTCGACTCATTGCCGAGGCTAGTGTTTCTAATACGATATTAAATAATAATGGTGATAGTGGGCAACCTTGCTTCACTCCAGATCTTACTGGGAAAGGTTCCAGTTTTTCCCCATTGCATATGATGCTTACTGATGGTTTTAAATATATGCTCCTGACTATTTTAAGGAAAAGTCCATTTATTCCTATGCTCTCAAGTGTTTTTATTAGGAATGGATGTTGGATTTTATCAAATGCTTTTTCTGCATCTATTGAGATGATCATGTGGTTTTGTTGTTTGGTTACTGATATAGTCAATTATGCTAATAGTTTTCCTAATATTGAACCAGCCCTGCATTCCTGGTATAAATCCTACTTGGTCATAGTGTATTATCCTGGTGACAATTTTCTGTAATCTTTTTGCTAATATTTTATTTAAGATTTTAGCATCAATATTCATTAGGGAGATTGGTCTATAATTTTCTTTCTCTGTTTTCAGCCTACCTGGTTTAGGTATCAGTACCATATCTGTGTCATAAAAGGAGTTTGGTAGGACTCCTTCAATCCCTATTTTTTCAAATAGTTTATATAACATTGGAGTTAATTGTTCTTTAAATGTTTGGTAGAATTCACATGTAAATCCATCTGGTCCTGGGGATTTTTTCTTAGGGAGTTGATTGATAGTTTGTTCTATTTCTTTTTCTGAGATGGGACTGTTTAGGATATTTACTTCTTCCTCTGTTAGTTTGGGCAAGCTGTATTTTTGGAGGTATTTTTCTATTTCATTTAAGTTGTCGAATTTATTGGCATAAAGTTGGGCAAAGTAACTCCTAATTATTGCTCTAATTTCCTCTTCGTTAGTGGTGAGTTCTCCCTTTTCATATAATTTTTCTATATTCCTCTGCTAGTACTTCAGTTAGGAGTATGCCCTCACTCCCTATTCCTTCCTGTGCACCTACACTAATTCTCTGTCCAGAATCTTCTCTATGAGTTCTATATGGGCTCAGAGTCAGGAATCTTCATTTATTCTATCACAGGGAGATAAGCATCCAAAACATTTAGGGATAGAGAGAGGATAGAGGAGAACTCTGACAGATCATAGATTATAAGAGTATAGAGAAAGCGTTATTTTTTATTGATGGAAATCATCTGATATAGGTTAAACATGGCAAAAATATTTGTCAATCTAACTTAGGCATACGTATTTATACAATTGTCTTGCTGCACTGTTGTGATACGGGAGCCGCCTGCCAGTGGCTGCTGGAGGTCTAACTCAGACTGGTAGAATGGACCTCTACGTGTGAGAGGGTGATGAGGATACTAGGAGACCTAGAGGCAACTGCTGTTCTCTGACCTCTTTCCTCTTCCCTCTGCCTCTAATTTATCTCATTCCCTGTCCACAAGCAGCACCTGTGTCAGTAAAGGCTGCCTTTCTACTCCTTCAGATGTTATGATCCACAGCTGGGGAGGCTCTAGGAGACATGACCTGCCCCTTTCCTTAGGCACGGTTCTTAACACTGCCCAAGAAGAATCAGTTCACAAAGAGGAAAAAATGAGAAAGAAAATTAAATTCAAGCAGCAACAACAAAAAAAGTGAAAATCCATGTTGTGATCCACACTCAGTTCCCACAGTCCTCTCTGGGAGTGTAGATGGTTCTCATCATCACGAGATCATGGGAACTGGTCTCGTTGTTGAGAAGAGCCACGTCCATCAGAATCGAGCATCAAACAATCTTGCTGTTGCCGTGTACGATGCAATCCTGGTTCTGCTCATTTCACTTAGCATCAATTCATGTAACTCTCTCCAGGCCCAGAGAAAGCATGATTACAAATATATATTTCATAGAATATGGCTGCTCATATAGATGAATAGGTTTAATATATGAGTAAAACATTTGGGTAGAAATAGAATGAAAATGTTTCAGAGGAGATAGAATTTATTAATATAGAAATTAATTTGTAGAAAGAAAAAAACGAGTGCTCCAACTCAGGAATGAAAATAAGAACATACATACAAACATACACACATACATACACATATATATTCATGTTTATTCAGAAACACAGTCGGTCTTCACATATATGAGTTGTCATATTCTCTATATTCGTTGATATAATTATGAAATTTATGATATGAATTATTAATATAAATATGAATTTATTCTTTGATATAATTATGAATTAATAGAAATTGACTAGAGTAATATAGATGAATATAGACAAATATATAAATGAAATATGAGTTCCTCACTTAATTTAGTATTTTTAACCTACATAAATAAATATATATATATATATATATATACACACACACACACACACACACACACACACACCACACACCACTTGCACACTATATTATAAAAGTTATACAGTAGTCATAAGGAGACCTAGAGAAAGAATGAAGGAATTCTCCCTTCCATGAATATACAGAGAAAATATTGAGTCCTCATGGATAAATATGTACAAAGCCCAAGGTTTTGAGGAGGGGAACAGAGGGTCACCTGCACAGACAGCAGGGGTTCGTGGGCATCAGTCTGGATCCCTGGAGTTCTCTCCCTCCCTGGTTTCTTTAATGACCACAGTCAGGAAACCATGATGGCAACTTGACTACTGCAGAGGTTGTGGGTGAGGGGGGATTAAATCTGAGAAGGTCTGTGGAAGAAAGTAAAGGAACAAGAAAGGAGTGGGGGAGAGGGGAATGACCCTGCGACTTGTGGCTGCAGGAAGGGGAAAGTGAGCTTGAGATGGACTGAAGGGAAGGCTAAAAAGGAGAAAAATGGGATTTCAGGGGAGGGATTTCTGTCTTCTAGGAGCCTGTGGAGCTGGATCTCTGCTGTGGACCAATGGAGAGAACGCCGGGATTGCTGGAGGGAGACTCTCCACCGAGGCTGAGCACTGACTTCAGGAGCCTTGGGCTGGTGAGCAGGGGCTCCACGTTGCAAGATTCAGTTCTACTTCCTGATTCATCCCTGAGGACTCCCAGGGTGGAGAACGGACATCTGAGAGGTGAGAAAGCCCAGGGGTCCCATTCAAAGCCCACCTGAGCCTCGGACACCTGAGCGTGGATGACCTGTGGCCAGGAATACATGATTCAGTTCTAGAACTCCTGTCCCTGGTAGTGTAAGGTCCCCAACTACTCCACTATGGGGCTTTGTCCTCCTACTCCCCCATCCAGGGCACTAAAATGTGACATAGTTAGATTTGGGCGAGGTATCCTCCAGTTTAGGAGACAAGTCCAGGAAGAACCTTAGCTTTTATTTGATTTTTAGGCTAGATTAAGGCCAGTACTTGGTGATTAGGGCTGCCTCAAGGGAAAACATTAGAAAAGCAAGGGGTTCTCCATATGGGTTGGCATATATGGCACTGATCCATTTAAATAGCCTTTCGTTACATGTATGATTACTTAACTAATTATTAGTTCTCTATTTTCACTCTATAGTGGCATAGGACCATTTAAATATCCCTTCAATAGATGAGTGATTACTTATCCAATGTTACTTCTCTATTTTCACTCTATAGTGGCATATAACCATTAAAAAAACTTTCTTTGGTTATATGATTACTTATCAGATTGTTACTTCTCTATTTTCACTCTGTAGTAGAATAGGACCATTTATATAGCCCTTCTATACATATATGATTACTTACCTAATTATTACTGATCGATTTTCACTCTATACTGGCATAGGACCATTTACTTTTTTTTTACCTTTTTATTTGCAAAACCTATGCCAGGGAAATTTTTTTACACCATGATCCCTTGCACTCACTTCTGTTCCGAATTTTCTACTCCCTCCTCTACCCTCACCCTGAGATGGCAAGGAATCCTTTACATGTTAAATAGTTTACAGTATATCCTAGATACAATATATGTTTGCAGAACTGAACAGTTTTCTTGTTGCACAGGAAGAATTGGATTCATAAGGTAGAAATAACCCGGGAAGAAAAACAAAAATGCAAGCAATTTATATTCATTTCCCAGTGTTCTTTCTTTGGGTGTAGATGCTTCTGTCCATCTTTGATCAATTGAAACTGAGTTAGATCTTCCCTTTGTCAAAGAAATCCGCTTCCATCAGAATATATCCTCAAACAGTATCATTGCTGAGGTATATAATGATCTCCTGGTTCTGCTCATTTCACTTAGCATCAGTTCATGTAAGTCTCACCAGTCCTCTCTTTATTCATCCTGCTGGTCATTTCTTACAGAACAATAATGTTCCATAACATTCATATACCACAATTTACTCAACCATTCTTAGATTGATTGGCATCCATTCATTTTCCAGCTTCTAGCCACGACAAACAGGGCTCCCACAAACATTTTGGCCCATACAGGTCCCTTTCCCTTCTTTAGTATCTCTTTGGGATATCAGCCTAGTAGAAACACTGGTGTATCCAAGGTTGGCATATGGCCATTTAAACACTCATTCTATAGATATATGGTTACTTATCTAATTGTTACTTCTCTATTTTCACTCCATAGTGGCATGCGAGGATTCACATAGCCCTTGAATAGATAAATGATTACTTATTTAATTATTACTTATCTATTTTCATTCTATAGTAGGATCTGACCATTATAAGTAGCCTTTCTATAGATATATAATTACTTATCTAATTGTTACTTCTCTATTTTCACTCTAAAGTGGCATAGGACCATTTAAATAGCCCTTTTATAGATATATGATTACTTATCTCATTATTACTTATATCTTTTCATTCTACATTGGCATGTGACACTTTAAATAACCCTTGTATGGATGTATGATTACTTATCTCATTATTTACTTACCTATTTTCACTCTATAGTGGCGTGTGACTATTTAAATAGCCTTCTAACTTCCTCTACTTCCTTCTGAGTATGCATAGAATTCTATTCTTCGGATATCCTTATTTTCTCTATATTCCTATATGTAACTCCTGATATCCTCTGGTTACTCATAGACAGGAGTCTGTCTTTAGTCTCTCACAGAACAGAAACATTGGAATACTTGTAGGAAGATAGGAAGGCTATAGGAGTTCTCATGCCCGTGTAGAGACAATGTATACCTGCCTGTCATGTAGATACATCAATGAATAGAGAAAATAGGAGTATGGCTAGATATGAATAAAAAGGGAATATGTGAATACTCATATATGTATGAAAAATACTAATGTTGGTGAGAAGAAAGAATATATAAATCATACAAATGAATGTACAGAAAGAACAAAAGCCTTCCTTTACTTAGAAATGAAGGGAAAAACCAGAGTGGACACTCACACACACATATATGTATATATCATTTGTCTTCATATACATGAGGGTTTTTCTACATTCCCTATATTCCATTTACATAAATATGAAGGGATATTACTATAGGAGGCATTGTAGACATATGTGAATAAACATGGATGAAGTTAGAGAGTTACTGAATGACACTGTATTGGCATATGACCATTTAAAAGGCCATCTATAGATATATGTTACTTACCTAATTATTACTTCTCTATTTTCACTCTTTAATGACATAGTACCATTAAATTGCCCTTCTATAGGTATATGATTACTTATTTAATTGTTACTTCTCTATTTTCACTCTATAGTGAAAAAGGACCAGTTAAAGAGCCTTTCTATAGATGTATGATTACTTATCTAATTGTTACTTCTCTATTTTTACTCATAATATAATCATTAATATTTTAGCCTTTATCATTATTTTAATTTTCTCTATAGTAGAATAATACCATTTAAATGCCTTTCTATAGATGTATGTTTACTTGTCTAATTGTTACTTCTCTATTTTCACTTTATAGTGCCATAGGACCATTTAAATAGCCTTTCTATACACGTATGATTACTTATCTAATTATTACTTCTCTATTTTCACTCTATATTGGCATATGACCATTGAAATAGCCTTTCTACACATGTATGATTACTTATATAATTGTTACTTCTCTCTTTTCACTCTATACTGGTATATGACTATTGAAACAGCCTTTCTATAGATGTATGATTACTTAAATAATTTGTTACTTCTCTATTTTTACTCTATAGTGGAAAAGGAGCATTTTAATAATCCTTGTATAGATATATGATTATTTATCTAATTGTTACTTCTTTATATCTATTATGTAATTGTCTTTCTCTATACTCTATACATACAAATGAATATATAGAAAAAACCAATGCCATCCTTTACTTAGGAATGAAGCAAAAAACGAGAGTGGACACACACATTCACATATATGTATATACTCTTGGTCTTTATATAGATGAGGTTTTTTTTCTATATTCCTATATTCCATAAATGTAAAGTGATATACTATAGGAGGCACTGTAGTCATATGTGATTCTACATAGATGAAGGTAGAAAGTTGCTACTCACTCTATAGTGACACATGACCTTTTAAGTAGCCCTGCTATAGATATATGGTTACTTATCTAATCATCACTTATCTATTTTCACTCTGTAGTGGCATAAGGACATTTAAATAGCCCTTCCATAGATATATGATTACTTATCTAATTGTTACTTATCTATTTTCACTCTATAGTGACATATGACAATTTAAATAGCCTTTCTATAGATATATGGTTACTTATCAAATTATTACTTATCTATTTTTACTCTATAGTGTTATAGGACCATTTAAATATCCCTTCAATAGATACATGATTACTTAACTAATTGTTACTTCTCTATTTTCACTCTATAGTGGAATAGGAACGTTTAAATAGCCCATCTATAGATATATGGTAACTTATCTAATTATCTCTTATCTATTTTCACACTATAATGGCATATGACCATTTAAATAGCCGTTCTATAGATATGATTACTTGGCTAATTGTTACTTCTCTATTTTTACTCTATAGTGGCTTATGACCCTTAAATAGACCTTCTATAGATATATGGTTACTTAACTAATTGTTACTTTTCTATTTTCACTCTATAGTGACATAGGACCTTTTAAATAGCCCATCTATAGATAAATGGTTACTTACCTAATTATTCCTTATCTATTTTCAGTCTATAGCGGCATAGGCCCATTTAAATATCCCTTCTATAAGTATATGATTACCTATTTCATTATTACTTGTCTATTTTCACTATCTAGTAGCATATGACCATTTAAATAGTCCTTTTATAGATATATGATTACTTACTTAATTAGTACTTATCTATTTCAATTTATAGTGGCATAGGACCATTTAAATTGCCTTTCTATAGATATATGATTACTTATCAATGTTATTACTTCTCTATTGTCACTCTATAGTGGCATAGGACCTTTTAAATAAACCTTCTATTGATATATGATTACTTATCTCATTGTTATTTCTGTACTTTCACTCTATAGTGGCATATGACTATTAAATAGACTTTCTATAGATGTATGATTTCTTATCTAATTGTTACTTCTCTATTTTGACTCTATAGTGGGATAGGACCATTTAAATAACCCTTCTGTAGATATATGATTACTTCCTTAATTGTTACTTCTCTCTTATTATTATTTAATTGTCTTTCTCTATACTCTGTACATACAAATGAATGTATACAAAGAACAACTGTCTTCCTTTCCTTAGGAATGAAGCAAAAAACCAGAGTGGACACACACACTCACATATATGTATATATTCTTTGTCTTCATATAGGTGAGGTTTTTTCTATATTCCCTATATTCCATTTACATTAATATGAAGTGATATTGTATAGGAGTCATTGTAGTCATATGTGAGTATACATAGAGTAACGTAGAGAGTTACTACTGAATGTATAGGGGCATATGACCATTTAAATAGCTTTTTATAGATATATGATTACTTATCTAATTATTACTTCTCTATTGTCACTCTATAGTGGCATATAACCATTTTTTTTTAACTTTTTATTGACAGAACCCATGCCAGGGTAATTTTTTACAACATTATCCTTGCACTCACTTCTGTTCCAATTTTTCCCCTTCCCCTCCACCCTCTCCCGCAGATGGCAAGCAGTCCTTTACTTGTGAAATAGGTTACAGTATATCCTAGATACAATATATGTGTGCAGAACCGAACAGTTCTCTTATTGCACAGGGAGAATTGGATTCAGAAGGGAGAAATAACCCGAGAAGAAAAACAGAAATGCAAGCAATTTTTATTCATTTCCTAGTGTTCTTTCTTTGAGTGAAGCTGCTTCTGTCCATCCTTGATCAATTGAAACTGAATCAGCTCCCTTTATCGAAGTGATCCACTTCCATCAGAATACATCCTCAAACAGTATCATTGTTGAGGTATATAATGATCTCCTGGTTCTGCTCATTTCACTTAGCATCAGTTCATGTAAGCCTCGCCTGTCCTCTCTTTATTCATCTTGTTGGTCATTTCTTACAGAACAATAATATTCCATAACATTCATATACCAAAATTTATTGAAACATTCTCCAATTGATGGACATCCATTCGTTTTCCAGCTTATATCCACTACAAACAAGGCTCCCACAAACATTTTGCACTTACAGGTCCCTTTCCCTTCTTTAGTATCTCTTTGGGCTATAAGCCCAGTAAAAACACTGCTGGATCAAAGGGTGGCATATGACCATTTAAATAACCCTTCCATAGATATTTGATTACTTATCTAATTATTACTTCTCTATTTTCAGTCTATAATGGCATAGGACTATTTACTCACCCTTCTATAGATATATGATTACTTATCTAAATATGACTTACCTATTTGCATTCCATAGTGCTATAGAACCATTTAAATATCCCTTCTGTAAATGTATGATTACTTATCTAATTATTACTTATCTATTTTCACTCTATAGTGGCATATGAGCATTTAAATAGCCCTTCTATAGATGTATGAGTACTTATCTAATTATTACTTCTCTATTTTCACCCTATATCGGCATACGGTCATTTAAATAGCCCATCTATAGAAATATGGTAACGTATTTAATTATCACTTATCTATTTTCATTCTATAGTGACATATGAGCATTTATATAGACCTGCTATAGATATATGATTACTTGTCTAATTTTTACTTCTCTATTTTCACTCTAAAGAGGCATATGACAAATAAATAGCCTTTCTATAGATATATGATTACTTAACTAATTGGTTCTTCTCTATTTTCACTCTACAGTGGCATAGGACCTTTTAAATTGCCCTTCCATAGATAATTGGTTACTTATCTAATTATTCCTTATCTATTTTCACTCTATAGTGGCATAGGACCATTTCAATAGCCCTTATATAGATATATGATTACTTATCTAGTTATTTCTTATCTATTTTCACTCTACAATGCCATAGGACCATTTAAATATCCCTTCTATAGGTATATGAATACTTATTTCATTATTGCTTATCTATTTTCACTCTGTAGTAACATATGACCATTTAAATATCCCTTTTATAAATATATGATTACTTCAGTAATTGTTACTTCTCTATTTTCACTCTATAGTGGCATAGGACCATTTAAATAGCCCTTCTATAAATATATGATTACTTAACTAATTATTACCTCTCTATTTTCACACTATCATGGCATATGACCATTTAAGTAGCACTTCCATAGATATATGATTACTTAACTTATTATTACTTCTCTATTTTCACACTATAGTGGCATATGATGGTTTAAGTAGCCCTTCCATAGATATATGATTATTTACCTAATTATTACTTCTCTATCTTCACTCTATAGTTGGATATGATTGAATAGACTTTCTGTGGAAGTATGATTACTTATCTAGTTATTACTTATTTATTTTCACTCTATCATGTCATAGCTCCATTTACATATCCCTTCTATAGATATATGATTTCTTATTTAATTATTACTTATCTATTTTCCCTCTGTAGTGGCATATGATCATTTAAATAGACTTTCTATAGATATATGATTACTTAACTAATTGTTACTTCTCTATTTTCACTTTATAGTGGCATAGGACTGTTTAAATAGCCCTTCTGATGCTAATATGTTTACTTATCTAATTATTACTTATCTATTTTCACTCTATAGCGGGATAGGACCAATTTTTTTTACCTTTTTATTTGCAGAACCCATGCCGGGGTAATTTTTTACAACATTATCCCTTGCATTCACTTCTGTTCCCATTTTTCCCCTCCCTCTCTCCAGCCCCTCCCCGTGATGGCAAGCAGTCCTTTATATGTTAAATAGGTTACAGTATATCCTAGATACAATATATATGTGTAGAACCGAACAGTTCTCTTGTTGCACAGGGAGAATTGGATTAAAAAGTTATAAATAACCAGAGAAGAAAAACAGAAATGCAACATTTTATATTCATTTCCCAGTGTTCTTTCTTTGGGTGTAGCTGTTTCTGTCCATCCTTGATCAATTGAAACAGAATTAGCTCTCTTTATCAAAGAGATCCACTTCCATCAGAATACATCCTCATACAGTATCTTTGTTGAGGTATATAATGATCTCCTGGTTGTGCTCATTTCACTCAGCATCAGTTCATGTAAGTCTCTCCAAGCCTCTCTGTATTCATCCTGCTGGTCATTTCTTACAGAACAATAATATTCCATAACATTCATATACCACTATTTACTCAACCATTCTCCAATGGATGGGCATCCATTCAATTTCCAGTTTCTAGCCACTACAAACAGGGCTGCCACAATTTTGGCATATACAGGTCCCTTTCCCTTCTTTAGTATTTCTTTGGGATATAAGCCCAGAAGAAATACTGCAGGATCAAAGGGTGGCCTACGAGCATTTAAACAGCATTTTTTAACAACATTATCCCTTGCATTCACTTCTGTTCCCATTTTTCCCCTCCCTCCCTCCACCCCCTCCCCGTGATGGCAAGCAGTCCTTTATATGTTAAATAGGTTACAGTATATCCTAGATACAATATATATGTGTAGAACCGAACAATTCTCTTGTTGCACAGGGAGAATTGGATTAAAAAGTTATAAATAACCAGAGAAGAAAAACAGAAATGCAACATTTTATATTCATTTCCCAGTGTTCTTTCTTTGGGTGTAGCTGTTTCTGTCCATCCTTGATCAATTGAAACAGAATTAGCTCTCTTTATCAAAGAGATCCACTTCATCAGAATACATCCTCAAAGGATATCGTTGTTGAGGTATATAATGATCTCCTGGTTGTGCTCATTTCACTCAGCATCAGTTCAGGTAAGTCTCACCAAGCCTCTCTGTATTCATCCTGCTGGTCATTTCTTACAGAAGAATAATATTCCATGACATTCATATACCACAATTTACCCAGCCATTCTCCAATTGATGGGCATCCATTCATTTTCCAGTTTCTAGCCACTACAAACAGGGCTGCCACAACATTTTGGCATATACAGGTCCCTTTCCCTTCTTTAGTATCTATTTGGGGTATAAGTCCAGGAGAAACACTGCAGGATCAAAGGGTGGCCTACGAGCATTTAAACAGCCATTCTATAGATATGTGATTACTTAAGTAATTGTTACTTCTCTATTTTCACTCGATAGTGGCAAAGGACCATTTAAATCGCCCTTCTATAAATATATGACTACTTATCTAATTGTTACTTCTATATTTCTATTATTTCATTCTCTTTCTCTATACACTATACATATAAATGAATGTGTAGAAAGAACAAATGTGTTCCTTTACATAGCAATGAAGCGAAAAACCAGAGTGGACACACACACTCACATATATGTATATATTCTTTATCTTCATATAAATGAGGTTTTTCCTATATTCCTTATATTCCATTTACATTAATATTAAGTGATATTCTATAGGAGTCACTGTAGACATATGTGAGTATATATGATTACTTAACTAATTGTTACTTTTCTATTTTCACTCTATAG
The DNA here is from genome assembly GCF_016432865.1 of Antechinus flavipes. Classification (NCBI taxonomy): domain Eukaryota; kingdom Metazoa; phylum Chordata; class Mammalia; order Dasyuromorphia; family Dasyuridae; genus Antechinus; species Antechinus flavipes. The sequence continues at coordinate 13,693,283 of NC_067404.1, forward strand.
TGACATAGGACCTTTTAAATAGCCCATCTATAGATAAATGGTTACTTACCTAATTATTCCTTATCTATGTTCAGTCTATAGTGGCATAGGACCATTTAAGTATCCCTTCTATAGATATATGATTACTTATCTAATTGTTACTTCTCTATTTTCACTCTATAGTTGCATATGACCATTTAAATAGCCCTTCTATAGATATATGGTTACTTATCTAATTATTACTTATCTATTTTCACTCTATAGTGGCATATGACCATTTAAATAGCCCTTCTATAGATGTATGATTACTTATCTAATTATTACTTCTCTATTTTCACTCTATAGTGGCATAGGACCATTTAAATAGCCCTTCTATAGATATATGATTACTTATCTAATTGTTACTTCTCTATTTTCACTCTATAGTGGCATAGGACCATTTAAATAGCCCTTCTATAGATATATGATTACTTATCTAATTATTACTTATCTATTTTTACTCTATAGTGGCATATGACCATTTAAATAGCCCTTCTATAGATATATGATTACTTATCTAATTATCGCTTCTCTATTTTCCCTCTATAGTGGCATATGACCATTGAAATACCCTTCTATACATAGATGATTACTTATCTACTTGTTACTTCCCTATTTTCACTCTATAATGGCATAGACCATTTAAATAGCCCTTCTATACATATATGATTACTTATCTAATTGTTACTTATCTATTTTCATTCTATAGTGACCTATGACAATTTAAATAGCTCTTCTATAGATGTATGATTACTTATCTAATTATGACATCTATTTTCACTCTACACTAGAATAGGACCATTTAAATAGCCTTTCAATATATATATGATTAGTTATCTAATTATTACTTATCTATTTTCACTCTATAGTAGCATAAGATCATTGAAATACCCCTTCTGTGCATATGTGTTTACTTATCTAATTATTACTTATCTATTTTCACTATATAGCAGCATAGGACCATTTGAATAGCCCTTCTATAGATCTATGATTACTTATCTAATTGTTACTTCTCTATTTTCACTCTATAGTGGTATATGACCATTTAAATAATCCTTCTATTGACATATAATTACTTATCTAATTGTTACTACATCTGTGTAGTTGCATATGACCATTTAAATACCCTTCTATACATATATGGTTACTTACCTAATTATTACTTATCTATTTTCACTCTATACTGGCATAGGACCATTTAAATAGCCCTTCTATAGATATATGGTTACTTATCTAATTATTACTTCTCTATTTTCACTCTATAGTGGCATAGGACCATTTAAATAGCCTTTCTATAGATATATGGTTACTTTTCTAATTATTACTTATCTATTTTCACTCTGTACTTGCATTGGACCATTTAAATAGCCCTTCTATAGATATATGGTTGCTTATCTAATTATTACTTATCTATTTTAAATTTATACTGGCATCGGACCATTTAAATAGCCCTTCTATAGATCTATGATTACTTATCTAATTATTACTTCTCTATTTTCACTCTATAGTTGCATAGGACAATTTAAATAGCCTTTCTATAGATGTATGATTACTCATCTAATTGTTACTTTTCTATTTTAACTCTGTAGTTGCATATGACCATTGATAGGACCATTGGCCTTTCTATAGATGTATGATTACTTATGTGATTTTTACTTCTCTATTTTCTCTCTATAGTGCCATATGACCATTTCTATAGCCCCTCTATAGATATATGATTACTTATCTAATTATTACTTCTCTATTTTTACTAAATAGTGGCATATGACCATTTAAATTTTTTTATACATATATGATTACTTATGTAATTGGTATGTCTCTTTTTTCACTCTATAGTGGCACAGGACCTTTGAAATAGGCTTTATGTACATGAAGGATTACTTATCTAATTGTTACTTCTCTATTTTCATTCTATAGTGGAATGTGGCCATTTAAATAGCTTTTCTATTTATACATGATTACTTATCAAATTATTACTTATCTTTTTTCAATCTATAGTTACATATGACAATTAAAATAGCCTTTGTATAAGTATATAGTTACTTATGTCATTATTACTTCTCTCTTTTCACTCTATAGTGGCATAGGACCATTGAAATAGGCTTTGTATACATGTAGGATTACTTATCTAATTGTTACTTCTCTATTTTCACTCTGTTGTGGCATATGACCATTGACATAGACTTTCTATACATGTATGATTACGTATCTAATTGTTACTTGTCTTTTTTCACTCTATAGTGACATATGACCATTGAAATAGATTTTTATAGATGTATGATTACTTATCTAATTGTTATTTCTCCATTGTCACTCTGTAGTAGCATAGGACCATTTAAATAGCCTTTCTATAGATGTAGGATTACTTATCTAATTGTTACTTCTCTATTTTCACTCTATAAGGGCATATGACCATTTAAATACTCCTTCTATAGATGTATAATTACTTATCTAATTATTAGTTATCTATTTTCACTCTATAGTGGCATATGACCATTTAAATAGCCTTTGTATAGATGTATGATTGCTTATGTAATTATTACTTATATATTTTCTCTCTATAATGGCATATGACCATTTAAAAACCCTTTCTACACATGTATGATTACATATCTAATTGTTACTTCTTTATTTTCACTCTATAGTGGCATAGGACCATTTAAGTAACCCTTCTATAGATGTATTATTACTTATCTAATTCTTACTTCTCTATTTTCAGTCTATAGTGGCTTAGGATTAGTTAATAGCCTTTATATAGATGGAGGATTACTTATCTAGCTATTATTTCTCTACTTTCACTCTATAGTGCCATAAGACCATTTTTCTAGCGTATATATATATATATATATATATATATATATATATGTATATATAAAATTACTTATCTAATTATTACTACTCTATTTTCACCCTATAGTGGAATATGACCATTTAAATAGCCTTTCTATTGATATCTGATTACTTATCAAATTATTACTTATCTTTTTTCAATCTATAGTTACATATGACAATTAAAATAGCCTTTGTATAAGTATATAGTTACTTATGTCATTATTACTTCTCTATTTTCACTCTATGGTGGCATAGGACCATTGAAATAGGCTTTGTATACATGTAGGATTACTTATCTAATTGTTACTTCTCTATTTTCACTCTGTTGTGGCATATGACCATTGACATAGCCTTTCTATACATGTATGATTACGTATCTAATTGTTACTTGTCTATTTTCACTCTATAGTGACATATGACCATTGAAATAGATTTTTATAGATGTATGATTACTTATCTAATTGTTATTTCTCCCTTGTCACTCTGTAGTAGAATAGGACCATTTAAATAGCCTTTCTATAGATGTAGGATTACTTATCTAATTGTTACTTCTCTATTTTAACTCTATAGTCGCATATGACCATTGATATGACCATTGGCGTTTCTACAGATGTATGATTACTTATGTGATTTTTACTTCTCTATTTTCACTCTATAGTGCCATACGACTATTTCTATAGGCCCTCTATAGATATATGATTACTTATCTAATTATTACTTCTCTATTTATACTAAATAGTGGCATATGACCATTTAAATTGTTTTTTTTATACATATATGATTACTTATCTGAATATGACGTTGTTTTTTTTTCACTCTGTAGTGGCATAGGTCCATTTAAATAGCCTTTCTATAGATGTAGGATTAGTTATCTAATTTTTACTTCTCTATTTTCACTCTATAGTGGAATAGGACCACTTAAATTGCCTTTCTATAGATGTAGGATTACTTATCTAATTGTTACTTCTCTATTTTCACTCTGTTGTGGCATATGACCAGTGAAATAGACTTTTTATTGATGTAGGATTACTTATCTAATTATTACTAATCTGTTTTAAATCTATAGTTACATATTACAATTTAAATAGCCTTTCTATAATATATGGTTACTTGTGTAATTATTACTTCTCTATTTTCACTCTATACTGGCATAGGACAATTTAAATAGCCTTTCTATAGATGTATGATTAGTTATCTAATTGTGACTTCTCTATTTTCACTCTATAAGGGCATCTGACCAATTAAATAGCCCTTCTATAGATGTATGATTACTTATCTAATTATTAGTTATCTATTTTCTCTCTAAAGTGGCACATGACCATTTAAAGAGACTTCTATAGATATATGATAACTTATCTAATTATTACTTATATATTTTCGCTCTATAGTGGCATATGATCATTAAAAAAACTTTTCTATACATGTATGATTACTTATCTAATTGTTACTTCTGTATTTTCACTCTACAGTGGCATAGGACCATTTAAATAGCCCCTCTATAGATATATTATTACTTATCTAATTCTTACTTCTCTATTTTCATTCTATAGTGGCATAGGACCATTTAAATAGCCTTTGTATAGATGGAGAATTACTTATCTGGTTATTACTTCTCTACTTTCACTCTATAGTGCGATAAGACCATTTCTCTAGCCCCTCTATGTATATATGATTATTTATCTCATTATTACTTCTCTATTTTCACTCTATATTGGCATATGACCATTTAAATAGCCCTTCTATTGATATAAGATTACTTATCTAATTATTACTTATCTGTTTTCAATCTATAGTTACATATGACAATCTAAATAGCCTTTCTATAAATATATATGGTTACTTATGTCATTATTACTTCTCTATTTTCACACTATAGTGGCATAGGACCATTGAAATAGGCTTTGTATACATGTAGAATTACTTACCTAATTGTTAATTCTCTATTTTCACTCTGTTGTGACATATGACCATTGACATTGCCTTTCTATACATGTATAATTATGTATCTAATTGTTACTTGTCTATTTTCACTCTATAGTGGCATATGACCATTGAAATAGACTTTTTATAGAAGTATGATTACTTATCTAATTGTTATTTCTCCATTGTCACTCTATAGTAGCATAAGACCATTTAAATAACCTTTCTATAGATGTAGGATTACTTATGTGATTTTTACTTCTCTATTTTTACTGTATAGTGCCATGAGACCATTTCTATAGCCCCTCTATAGATATATGATTACTTATCTAATTATTACTTCTGTATTTTTACTAAATAGTGGCATATGACCACTTAAATTGTTTTTTTTATAGATATATGAATACTTATCTAATTGGAATGTCTCTTTTTTCACTCTATACTGACATATGACCATTTAAATAGTCCTTGTATAGATATATGATTACTTATGTAATTATTACTTCCGTATTTTCATTCTGTTGTGACATATTACCATTTAAATAGCCTTTCTATAGATGTAGGATTACTTATCTAATTGTTACTTGTCTATTTTCTCTCTATAGTGGCATATGGCCATCGAAATAGGCTTTCTGTAGATATATGATTACTTATCTAATTGTTACTTCTCTGTTTTCACTCTATAATAGCATATGACCATTGAAATAAGTTTCTATAGATGTATGATTACTTATCTAATTCTTACTTCTCTATTTTCACTCTATAGTGGCATAGGACCCTTTAAATAACTTTTCTATAGATATATGCTTACTTATCTAATTATTACGTCTCTATTTTCACTCTATACTGGTATATGACCATTTAAACAGCCATTTTATAGATATATGATTACTTATCTAATTGTCACTTCTCTATTTTCACTCTATGATGGCAGAGGATCATTTACATAGCCCTTCTGTAGATATATGATTACTTAACTTATTGTTACTTCTCTATTTTCTCTCCAAAATGGCATAGGACCTTTTAAATAACCCTTCTATAGATATATGGTTACTTATCTAATCGTCCCTTATCTATTTTCATTCTGTAGTAGCATATGACCATTAAATATTCCTTTTATAGATATACGATTACTTATCTAATTATTATTTATCTATTTTCACTGCGTATTGCCATATGACCATTTAAATAGACCTTCTATAGATATATGATTGCTTATCTAATTGTTACTTCTCTATTTTCACTCTATACTGGCATATGACCATTTAAATATCCCTTCTATAGATAAATGTTTACTTATCTATTTATTACTTATCTATATTCACTCAATAGTGGCATTGGACCATTTAAATAACCCTTCTATAGATATATGATTACTTATCTTATAGTTAGTTCTATATTTTTATTATTTAATTGTCTTTCTCTCTACTCTATACATACAAATGAATGTACAGAAAGAACAAATGTTTTCCTTTACTTGGTAATGAAGCGAAAAAACAGAGTGGACACATACACTCACATATATGTATATATTCTTTGTCTTTATATTGATGAGGTTTTTCTTCATTCCCTGCATTCTATTTACATAAATAGGAAGTGATATTCAAAAGGAGGCAGTCTAGTCACATGGGAGTATACATAGATGAAGGTACAGAGTTACTACTCACTCTATTGTGGCATAGGATCATTTAAATAGCCTTTCTATAGATATTTGATTAGTTACCTAGTTGTTACTTCTCTGTTTTCACTTTGTACTGGTATGTGACCATTTAAATAGCCTTTCTAACTTCCTCTCCTTCCTTTCTGAGTATGCATCGAATTCCTATTCTTCAGATATCCTTATTTTCTCTCTATATTCCTATATGTAAATCCTGATATCCTCTGGTTACTCATAGACAGGAGTCTGCAATTAGTCTCTCACAGGAACAGAAACATTGGAATACTTGTAGGAAGGTAGGAAGGCTATAGGAGTCCTCAAGCCTGTATAGAGACAATGTATACCTGCCTCGCTACCCACATAAATCAATGAATAGAGAAAATATGAGTATGGATAGATATGAATAACAAGTGAATATGTGAATACTCATTTTTATGAAAAATGCTAATTTTTTTGAAGAAAGAATATATAAATCATACAAATGAATGTATAAAAAGAACAAATGCCTTCCTTTCCTTAGGAATGAAGCAAAAAACCAGAGTGGACACACACTCTCACATATATTTATATATTCTTTGTCTTCATAAAGTTTTTTCTATATTCCCTATATTCCATTTACATAAATATGAAGTGATATTCTATAGGAGGCAATGCAGTCATATGTGAGTATACATAGATGAAGGTAGAGAACATAATAAATGAACTATTTTAGAGCATTCCACATATAGGATAAGCCTATATGTAGATTACACACACACATACACACATATACATGTATGTTTGTATATATATATAGATATATAGATATAGATATAGATATTAGGATTATAGGAAGAGGCATTTGGTTCTTACAGAAAATGGGAGAGTCAGAAGGTTCTGAAATGATGTCACTTGTAGCATTTGTGGGGGAGGATAAATGGGGCCGAGAAGTTGTTTGGGGAAAGGAAAATGAGTAGGAGAAGGTCTTTGGTAGAAGAAAAAATAAAGACAGGGCAGGGGTTAAGGGCCAAGGGGAAAATGAGTTGGAAAGGTAGTGGGGGAGGGAAAAAGAGGCTGAGAAGTTGTTTCAAGAGGGAAGAAAGGAGTTTGAGAGGTGTGGGGGTGGGAAGGGGAAATGAGCACAATGGCCTAAGAGGAGGATGGATGCTGTTTCCAGGGAGACCAGTGAATAGGTTGTCCACTGGGGACCAATGGAGAGAGCAGCAGGATTGGCTGGAGGAAGACTGCAGTATTACCAAGGTGGCATTGACGTCACCAGCCACTGACGCTCAGCAGAGGGCGGCCCACCTTGGCAGGCTCAGCTCCGATTGGCTGCTGCCTCCCTGAGGATGCTGAGAGTGGGGACCAGGTAAGTGAGAAGTGAGAGGCCGGCACCCACCCAACCCCCCACCCCCACCCCCCAACACAACCACCACCATCAGGCTCGGGCTCCCGAGCATGGGAGCAAAGTGACCAGGAAACATAAGGCTCAGACCCGAATGCTCCTGCCCATGGTCCTGTTGGGCCTGTGTCCTTCCATTTTATAGGCTCAAAGTTCTTGTAAGATGGCAGGAGGGAGGCATCTCTGATCTGATACAAAAAGGCAGTTCCAGGAGGGCCATGGGCAGTATTATTTCCAAGTTTAGGGTTAAATTAAAGACAGAACTTACTGGCTGGAGGCTACCACAAGTGAAAGCAGTCGACTGGCAGAGATCTCTCAGCTGGGGGTTGAGAAGTAGAATACTTTTATGAGTGGGGAGGAGGAAGGTTAGGGGTGTCTCAATACACTGGTGGGTCTGGATAGGATGGAGGGCTGCAAGAAACCTCAGAGCCCAAGTGGTCTAAGCTCCTTTGGGGAAAAGAGTACTTGAGGCCAGGAGGAGGGCAAGGCCGTGGCTAAGGTCACACAGCCAGTGAGAGGCAGTCCCAGGTCTGGGCCCCCTGTGTCTCTCACCCCCCAGGCCAAGTGGCTTTCATCTTGGCCTCTCCTTCCTCTGACAGCCAAACTTATGGACTGGTCCCTGGTAATGGGCTCCCCAAAATCAAGTGGGCAGGTTCTGCTTAGAGCTGGGGCTTCTGGGAGTCATCTGGGGTTAAGTGAAAAGCAAACCAAGCCCTGATTCCCCCCTCAGCTTTGAGCCATCCTAGGATGCCCCCATGACAGGATAAGCCTGATCAAGTGCCATGTCCTCCCTGAATGACTTGCTTCCATTTGTGAAAAAATGGGAATGAGCCCTACTTCCTTCCCTCAGAACCCGACTTGAACTTTCTCCAGGGCTTGGAGGTATCAGCCCAATCCAGGTCCAACTTTCCTGTCCTCAGAGAACCCCCACTTTAGGGAGTTGAAAAATGCACCTTGTCCATTCCCAGTGTGGTAGCAGGAAGCAAAGCCTTCGCCAAAGGAGGCAAACCCTGGAGAGGCGGGAGTCAAGAACTGCTTGGAGGAGGGGGGGTTAAGTAGCCCTGGGGCTTTCACGGATGGGAGGGCAAGCACCTCATCAGTCTCATGGACATTTATTCCTAACATTGATTCCTGTTTTAAACAGCCTGAAGAGGCCAGAAGCAGGAGCCAATCCCAGTTGTTTCATAAAGTGAGTCCAGAATCATAGGAGAACAGTCAACCTCACCAGGAGAACTATAGACACTTCCTCCTCATACCCAAACTGAAGGGAGCGAATAATGTGATTATGAGAAAGGAAAGGAAAGCTCAACCTAGAAAGACGGGGCCTGCATTCCAACATATTCCACTTAGTCTGACATATTCCAAGGTCTGAGCAATGATGGAACAGAGGGTGGGATGGAGGTTAGGACATACTCATAGTCATAGAGAGAGACACACAGACACACACCAAGGGATGAAAAGTGGAGGGGATGGGTTAGGACTGACACAGACACGAATATATACAATCTCAGCCAATCACTGCACCCGGTGCGCCGGGGAAGGAGGAACGAATGGGATGAAAGTCTGCAGAAACACATATTCAGACATAGAAATACCCCTACCCTTACAAATCCACAGCTAGGACCCCTCGCTAAGTACTTTGATAAAGAATTGTCAGTAATTCTCAGCGATCACGGGACAAAAGATGATCTCAAAGAGGCTTCAGAAATCTCTGCCTGGCTTAGGACAGATAGCACAGTCAAAGGCAGGACAAGCTGCTGCTTCCCTCCTAAGGGAAGATCTTATGAAAAGGCTGGTGGGAAATTTAAAAATATTGCCTTATAAATGAGGATTCCTGGCTTCCATTTGCATATTGACATGTGTAGGACTCACTTCTGCACAGATCCCATCTCAGCATTAAGATGTTCTCTGGAGCGAGAGGTTTCTTCTATGCTCCTGGTCATTCATATGTCAGTGTTCGTCTGTCCTCTATATGTTCATACGTACATATTGTAAATAATTTTGCCTCTTGTATTCCCCCAGTATTCTCATATTTGATCATTTGCTGACTCTTTCTCTATTCCTATATGATACTTGTTTCCATCCAATTCCTCCATATACAGATATGTTCATTTTCTGTCTCGATTGCTATAGATGATATTCATATATTCATAGTATGCAGACACGGGAGGCTTCATATATTCTCTAACAAGGAGAGGAGGAGGAGATATTATGAGGAATATAGAGAACTCTCAGCCCTGTATTAAAATAACAGATACAGGGTAGCTTGGTGGTCCAGTGGATAGAGCACCAGCTCTGAAGTCAGGAGGATCTGAGTACAAATTCAGACCCTTCATCCTTCCCAGCTGTGTGACCCTGGGCAAGTCACTTCACCCCAATTGCCTCAGCAAAAAAATATCTACATGCATAAATGCATACATCCATACACGCCCAAATAACAAGAAGAGTCATTCATAAAGAGGGATAGAGAGAGAAAATGAAAGCTACAGAGGCAATGACCATACAGAGGAAATGTATGAGTCCTTAAGGAAAGGAATACAGAAAGCTCAGGGGTTTTGAGGAGGAGGATGGGGGGCCGTCTGCACGGACAGCAGGGGGTCACAGGGTATCAGTCCTGGTCCCTGAGGTACTCCCTTCCTGTCCAGCTCCCCAAATGATCACAGCTAGGCCACCTTCATTTGATTTTTTTTCATTAATTCCCTTGAGATTCTCGAATTTGTATTGTTCCATATGAATTTTGTTGTTATTTTTTCTAGATTAAAATATTTTCTTGGAAGTCTGATTGGTACAGCACTAAATAAATAGATGAGTTTAGGGAGTATTGTCATCTTTATTATGTTTGCTCGGCCGATCCAAGAGCACTTAATGTTTTTCCAATTATTTAAGTCTGACTTTATTTGTGTGGAGACTTTTATAATTTTACTCATATAATTCCTGACTTTCCTTTGGTAGATAGATTCCCAAACATTTTATGGTATCAACAGTTATTCTGAATGGAATTTCTCTTTGTATCTCTTGCTGTTGGTTTTGTTGGTGATGTATAAAAATGCTGAGGATTTATGGGGATTTATTTTGTAGCCAGCTACTTTGCCAAAATTATGAATTATTTCTAATAGCTTTTTAGTAGAATCTCTGGGGTTCTCTAGGTATACCATCATATCATCTACAAAGAGTGATAGTTTGGTTTCCTCATTGCCTACTCTAATTCCCTTAATATCTTTCTCGACTCTTATTGCCGAGGCTAGTGTTTCTAATACGATATTAAATAATAATGGTGATAGTGGGCAACCTTGACCATTTAAATAGCCTTTCGATACATGTATGATTATTTAACTAATTGTTACTTCTCTATTTTGACTCTATATTGGCATATGAGCATTTAAATTGTTTTTCTATAGATATAGGATTACTTATCTAATTATTACTTATCTATTTTCACTCTATACTGGAATAGGACCATTGAAATGGCCTGTCTATAGATGTATGATTAATTATCTAATTGTTACTTCTCTATTTTCACTCTATACTTGCATATGACTATTGAAATACCCCTTCTATAGATGTATGATTACTTATCTAATTGTTACTTCTCTATTATCACTCTATAGTGGCATATGATAATTTAAATAACCCTTCTACAGATATATTGTTACTTATCTAATTATTACTTATCTATTTTCAGTGTAGCTGCTTCTGTCCATCCTTGATCAATTGAACCTGAATTAGCTCTCTTTATCGAAGAGATCCACTTCCATCAGAATGCATCCTCAAACAGTATCGTTGTTGAGGTATATAATGATCTCCTGGTTCTGCTCATTTTACTCAGCATCCGTTCATGTAAGTCTCGCCAGTCCTCTCTGTATTCATCCTGCTGGTCATTCCTTACAGAACAATAATATTCCATAACATTCATATACCACAATTTACGCAGCCATTCTCCAATGGATGGGCATCCATTTATTTTCCAGCTTCTAGCCACTACAAACAGGGCTGCTACAAACATTCATTAGTATCTCTATGAAGTATAAGCCCAGTAGTAACACTTCTGGAACAAAGGGTAGCATATGGCCATTTAAATACACTTTCTATAGATATATGATTACTAATCTAATTGTAACTTCTCTATTTTCTCTTTATATTGGCATAGTACCATTTAAATAACCTTTTATAGATATATGGTTACTTTTCTAATTGATACTTCTCTATTTTCATTCTATAGGGTAATAGGGCAATTTAAATAGCAGTGCTATAGATATATGATTACTAATCTAATTATTACTTACCTATTTTCACTCTATACTAGCATAGGACCATTTAAATATCCCTTCAATAGATATATGGTTACTTATCTAATTATTACTTATCTATTTTCTCTCTATACGGGCATATGACCATTTAAAAAGCCTTTGTATACATATATGGTTACTTATCTATTACTTATCTATTTTCATTCTGTAATGGCATAGGACCATTTAAATAGCTCTTATGTAGATCTATGATTACTTATCTAATTGTTACTTCTCTATTTTCACTCTATAGTGGCATAAGACCATTTAAATAGCCTTTCTATACATATAGGATTTCTTATCTATTTTTACTCTATAGTGGCATAGGACTATTTAAATAGTCCTTCTATAAATATATGATTATTTATCTAATTATTGCTTCTCTATTTTCAATCTATAGTGGCAAAGGACCATTTAAATAGCCATTCTATACATATATGATTATTTACCTAATTATTATTTATGTATTTTCACTCTATAGTGGCATATGACCATTTAAATAGCCCTTCTACAAATGTACGATTACTTATCTAATTGTTACTTCACTATTTTCACTCTAGAGTGGAATAGGTCAATTTAAATAGCCTTTCTATAGATGTATGATTACTTATATAATTGTTACTTCTCTATTTTCACACTATAGTGGCATTGGACCATTTCAATATTTTTTCTATAGATATATAATTACTTATCTAATTGATACTTCTCTATTGTCATTCTATAGTGGCATATGAAAATTGAAATAGCCTTTCTATTGATGTATGATTACTTATCTAATTATTACTTCTATATTGTCACTCTATACTGGCAAAGGACCATTTAAATAACCCTTCTATAGAAATATGATTACTTATCTAATTGTTACTTCTATATTTCTGTTATCTAATTGTCTTTCACTATACTCGAAACATACAAATGAATGTATAGAAAGAACAAATACCTTCCTTTAGTTTGGAATGAAGCGAGAAACCAGAGTGGACACACACACTCACATATATTTATATATCCTTTGTTGTTATATAGATGAAGTTTTTTCTATATTCCCTCTGTTCCATTTTCATCAATATGAAGTGATATTCTCTGGAAGCACTGTAGTCATATGTGAGTATACATAGATGAAGGTAGAGATTTACTACTCTATCGATAGTGGCATAGGACTATTTAAATAGCCCTTCTATACATATATGATTATTTATCTAATTGTTACTTCTGTATTTTCACTCTATAGTGGCATATGACCATTTCAGTAGCCCCTCTCTAGATATAAGATTACTTATCTAATTATTACTTACCTATTTTAACTCTATAGTGACATAGGACAATTTAAATAGCCCTTCAATAGATATATGATTACTTATCTAATTATTACTTATCTATTTTCATTCTATAGTGGCTTAGGACCATTTAAATAGCCCTTCTATATATCTATGATTACTTATCTAATTATTACTTCTCTATTTTTACTATATACTGGCAAAATAGCCCTTGCATAGTCATATGATTACTTATCTATTTATGACTTGTCTATTTTCACTCTACAGAAGCATAGAACCATTTAAATAGACTTTCAATATATATATGATTATTTATCTAATTATTACTTATCTTTTTTCACCCTATAGCAGTATAGGACCATTGAAATACCCCTTCTATACATATATGGTTACTTATCAAATTATTACTTATCTATTTTCAATCTATACTGGCATAAGACCATTTAAATATGCCTTCTATAGATCTATGATTACTTATCTCATTATTACTTCTCTATTATTATCTATATTGGCATAGGACCATTTAAATACCACTTCTATAGATATATGATTACTTATCTAATTTTTACTTCTCTATTTTCAGTCTATACTGGCATAGGACCATTAGATAGGCTTTCTGTACATATATAATTACTTAACTAATTGTTACTTCTTTATTTTCATTCTATAGTGGCATAAGGCCTTTTAAATAGCATTTCAATAGATAAATGTTTATTTATCTAATTATTCCTTATTTATTTTCACTCTATAATGGCATAGGACCATTTGAATAGCCCTTCTATAGATATATGGTTACTTAACTAATTGTTACTTCTATATTTTCACTCTATAGTGACACAGGACCATTTAAATAGCCCTTCTATAAATATAGGGTTACTTACCTAATTGTTACCTATCTATTTTCACTCCATAGTGGCATAGGACCATTTAAATAACCTTCTATAGATATATGGTTACTTATCTAATTATCACTTATCTATTTTCAATCTTTAGTGGCATAGGACAATTTAAATAGCCATTCTATAGATATATGATTAGTTATCTAATTGTTACTTTTCTATTTTCACTCTATAGTAGCATAGGACAATTTAAATAACCCTTCTAATGATATATAGTTACTTAGCTAATTATTACTTCTCCATTTTCGGTCTATAGCGGTATAGGACCATTTAAATAGCACTTCTATTGATATATAATTACTTATCTAATTGTTACTTTTCTATTTTCCCTCTATAGTGGCATATGACCATTAAATAGACTTTTTCTAGATATATGATTACTAAACTAATTGTTACTTCTCTATTTTCAGTCCATAGTGGCATATGACCATTGAAATAACCCTTCTAGAGATAGATGATTACTTATCAAATTATTACTTATCTATTTTCACTCTATAATGGCATATAACCATTTACAAAGCCCTTCTATTTAAATATGATTACTTATCTATTACTTCTCTATTTTCATTCTGTAGTGGCATGTGACCATTTTAATAGCCCTTATATAGATTTTTGATTACTTATCAAATTGTTACTTCTCTATTTTCACTGTGTAGTTGCATATGACCATTTAAATAGCACTTCTACCGATATATTGTTACTTATGTAATTGTTGCGGCTTCATTTTTACTCTATAGTGGCATATGACCATTTAAATAGCCCTTCTGTAGATATATGATTGTTTATCTAAATATTACTTATCTATTTTAACTCTATAGTGATATATGACAATTCAAATAGCCTTTCTATAAATATATGATTACGTATCTAATGATTACTTCTCTATATTCACTCTATAGTTGCATATGACCATTTAAATAGCCTTTCTATAGATATATGATTACTTATCTAATTATTACTTATCTATTTTCACTCTATAGTGGCATAGGACCATTTAAATACCCCTACTAGAGATAAATGATTACTTATCTAATTATTACATCTGTTTGCACTCTATAGTGGCATAGGACCATTCAAATAGCCCTTGTATAGATATGTGATTACTTATCTAATTATTACTTATCTATATTCACTCAATAGTGGCATTGGACCATTTAAATAACCCTTCTATAGATATATGATTACTTATCTAATTGTTACTTCCATATTTCTATTATTTAATTGCCTTTCTTTGTACTCTATACATACAAATGAATGTATAGAAAGAACAAATGCCTTCCTTTACTTAGGAATGAAGCGAAAAACCAGAATGGACACACACACTCACATATCTCTCTCTCTATTTTTTTGTCTTTGTGTAGATGAGGTTTTTCTTTATTCTGTATATTCCATTTACATAAATATGAAGTGATATTCTATAGGAGCCACTTTAGTCATATGTGTGTATACATACATGAAGGTAGAGAGTTACTACTCACTCTATACTGGCATATGACCATGTAAATATCCCTTCTATAGATATATGGTTACTTACCTATTTATGACTTATTATTTTTCACTCTATACTGGCATAGGACCATTGAAATAGCCTTTCTATAGATGTAGGATTACGTACAAGGAGAGCAACTCAACTAGGAGAGCTCTCAACACTTCCACAACAGACCCTGCCAATTGGAGCCAATACTGTAGTTATTAGAAATATAAAGGGACACTCTCCAATCTGTTAGCAATGATGCAACAGGGTGCGGAATAGAAGTTAGGGCACAAACACACACACACACACACACACACACACACACACACACACACAAACCGATGAAGCCTCAATCCAATACCTTATAAAGAATTATTAATATATATCAATTAGCAATCAAAGGGAGGATAAAAATATTGGAGATAATTGCATAGTGAAGAAGAAGAGTCTGGGAGCCTTAGCTCCTAAGGAAAATCTAATGGAAAGGGATGATAGAAAATTTAGAGGAATCGCCTAATAGATGAGAATTCCTGTCTCCCATGTGCATTTTGATATAGACAAGTAGAATCGTGTTCTCTCTACAAGTCTATATATTTGAGTATTACTGTGCTCTGTTTATGGATTGAATGAGTGAATACACTTCTCTACTCCCCATGTATTCATATTGCAGCACGCAAAGACCCTTTCTCTAAAGGACTCAATATCTGTATCTGTATCTATTTATTTTATCTAGATGGCTATACCTGTATACTATCTGTAGTCACATATAGAGCAGTCATGTATTCTGTACATTTAATAAGTATATTTAGACCATTTACATAGGGTCTCTTATAATTTATTTACTATTACTCATATAATTTTTCTATATTCACCTACATGAACACGTATAGTTTTTCTATATTCCTCTGCTCGTACTTCAGTTAGGAGTATGCCCTCACTCCCTCTTCCTTCCTGTGCACCTATACTAATTCTCTGTCCAGAATCTTCTTTATGAGTTCTATATGTGCTCAGAGACAGGAGACTTCATCTATTCTATCACAGGGAGATAAGCATACAATACTTTTAGGAATAGAGAGAGGATATATGAGAACTCTGACAGATCACAGATTATAAGCATATAGAGAAAGCATTATTTTTTATTGATGCAAATCATCTGATATATGTTAAACATGGCAAAAATATCTGTCAATCTAACTTAGGCATACGTATTTACACAATTGTCTTGCTGCACGGTTGTGATACGGGAGCCACCTGCCAGTGGCTGCTGGAGGTCTAACTCAGACCGGTAGAATGGATCTCTACGTGTGAGAGGGTGATGAGGATACTAGGAGACCTAGAGGCAGTTGCTGTTCTCTGACCTCTTTCCTCTTCCCTCTACCTCTAATTTATCTCATTCCCTGTCCACATGCAACACCTGTGTCAGGAAAGGCTGCCTTTCAACTCCTTCAGATGTTATGACCCACAGCTGGGGAGGCTCTAGGAGACTTGACCTGCCCCTTCCCTTAGGCACGGTCCTTAACACTGCACGAGAACAATCAGCTCAAAAAGGGGAAAAAATGAGAACGAAAATGAAATTTAAGCTACAACAAAAAAAGTGAAAATCCTATGTTGTGATCCACACTCAGTTCCCACAGTCCTCTCTCTGGGTGTAGATGGTTTTCATCATCATGAGATCATGGGAACTGGTCTCGTTGTTGAGAAGAGCCACTTCTATCAGAATCGAGCATCATATGGTCTTGCCGTTGCCGTGTACAGTGAAATCCTGGTTCTGCTCATTTCACTTAGCATCAATTCATGTAACTCTCTCCAGGCCCAGAGAAAGCATGATTACAAATATATATTTTCAATAGAATATGGCTGCTCATGTAGATGAATAGGTTTAATATATGAGTAAACATTTGGGTAGAAATAGAATGACTAATGTTTCAGAGGAGATAGAATTTATTAATAATAGAAATTAATTTGTAGAAAGAAAAAAATGAGTGCTCCAACTCAGGAATGAAGAATAAGAACATACATACAAACATACACACATACCATACACATATATATTCATGTATATTCAGAAACGCAGTCTGTCTTCACATACATGAGTTGTCATGTTCTCTATATTCGTTGATATAATTATGAATTTATGATATGAATTATGAATATAAATTATGAATTTATATTCTTTGATATAATTATGAATTAATAGAAATTGACTAGAGTAATATAGATGAATATAGACAAATATATAGATGAAATATGAGTTCCTCACTTAATTTAGTATTTTTAACCTACATATTATATATATATGTATATATACATATACATATGTATGTATGTGTGTATATATACATATATATACATATACATACATATACATACATATATATACATATATATACATACTACATTATAAAGAGTCATGCTGTAGTCATAAGGAGGACTAGAGAAAGAATGAAGGAATTCTCCCTTCCATGAATATACAGAGAAAATATTGAGTCCTCATGGATAAATATGTACAAAGCCCAAGGTTTTGAGGAGGGGAACAGAGGGTCACCTGCACAGACAGCAGGGGGTCCGTGGGCATCAGTCTGGATCCCTGGGGTTCTCTCCCTCCGTGGTTTCTTTAATGACCACAGTCAGGAAACCATGATGGCAACTTGAACCACCTGCAGAGGTTGTGGGTGAGGGGGGATTCATCTGAGAAGGTCTGTGGAAGAAAGTAAATGAACAGGAAAAGGAGTGGGGGAGAGGGGAATGACCCTGAGAAGTTGTGGCTGCAGGAAGGGGAAAGTGAGCTTGAGAAGGACTGAAGGGAAGGGCAAAAGGAGAATAATGGGATTTCAGGGGGAGGGATTCTGTCTTCAAGGAGCCTGGTGAGCTGGATCTCTGCTGGGGACCAATGGAGAGAACGGCGGGATTGGCTGGAGGGAGATTCTCCACCGAGGCTGAGCACTGACTTCAGGAGCCATGGCTGGTCAGCAGGGGCTCTACTTTGCCAAGATTCAGCTCTACTTCCTGATTCATCCCTGAGGACTCCGAGGGTGGAGAACGAACATCTGAGAGGTGAGAAAGCCCAGGGGTCCCACTCAAAGCCCACCTGAGGCTCGGGCTCCTGAGCGTGGATGACCTGTGGCCAGGAAATACATGATTCAAGTCCTAGGACTCCAGCCCCTGGTAGTGTAAGGTTCCCCAACTACTCACTACGGGGCTTTATCCTCCTACTCGCCCATCCAGGGCTCTGAGATGTGACACTGTTGGATTGGAGGGAGGTACCCTCCAGTTTAGTAGACAAATCCAGGAAGAACCTTAGCTTTTATTCTGATTTATATGTTAGATTAAGGCCAGTACTTGCTGATTAGGGGCTGCATCAAGGGAAAACATTAGAAAAGCAAGGGGTTCTCCGCTGTTGGGATGGCATATATGGCACATAACCATTTAAATAGCCTTTCGATATATGTATGTTTACTTAACTAATTGTTACTTCTCTATTTTTACTCTATATTGGAATATGACCATTTAAATTGTTTTTCTATAGATATAGCATTACTTATCTAATTATTACTTATCTATTTTCACTCTAGACTGGAATAGGACAATTGAAATGGCCTTTCTATACATGTATGATTACTTATCTAATAGTTACTTCTCTATTTTCACACTATATTTGCATATGACTATTGAAATAGCCCTTCTATAGATGTATGATCACTTATCTAATTGTTACTTCTCTAGTTTCACCCTATAGTGGCCTATGACCATTTAAATAGCGCTTCAATAGATATATGATTTCTTATCTAATAATTACTTCTCTATTTTCACTCTATAGTAGCATACGACCATTTAAATAGCCTTTCTATAGATCTATGATTCCTTCTCTAATTATTACTTATCTATTTTCGTTCTATAGTGACATATGATCATTTAAACAGCCTTTCTATAGATATATGATTACTTAACTAATTATTATTTTTCTGTTTTCACTCTATATTGGCATAGGAACATTTAAATCGACCTGTTATAGATATATGATTACTTATCTAAATATTACTTCTCTATTTTCACTCTTTCCTGGCATATGTCCATTTAAATAGCCTTTCTATAGGTATATGATTACTTTTCTAATTATTCCTTATCTATTTTCACTCTATAATGTCATTTGACCATTTAAATAACCCTTGTATATATACATGATTACTTATCTAATTGTTACTTATCTATTTTCACTCTATTGGGGCATAGGTCCATTTAAATAGCCCTTATATTAATATATGAAGACTTATCTAATTATTACTTCTCTGTTTTCACTCTATTGTGGTATATGAACATTTAAATAATCCTTCTATTCATTTTTGATTGCTCATCTAATTGTTACTTCTCTATTTTTACACTATAATCGCAGAGGACCATTTAAATAGACCTTCTATTGATATATGATTACTTATCCAATTATTACTTATCTATTTTCACTCTATAGTGGCATAGGACCATTTAAATAGCATTTCTATACATAAATGATTACTTATCTAAATTTTACTTCACTATTTTCACTCTATAGTGCCACAGGACCATTTAAATAACCCTTCTATAGATATATGATTACTTATCTAATTGTTAATTCTCTATTTTCACTCTATAATGGCATAGGACCATTTAATAGCCCTTCTGTAGATATATGTTCACTTATCTAATTATCACTTATCTATTTTCACCCTATACTGGAATATGACTTTAAGTAGCCTTTTTGTAGATATATCATTACTTAACTAATTGTTATTTCTCTATTTTCACTCTGTAGTGGCACAGGACCTTTTAAATAGCCCTTCTATAGATATATGATTACGTACCTACTTATTAGTTATCTATTTTCACTCTATAGTGGCATAGGACCATTTAAATATCCCTTCTATAGATATATGGTTACTTATTTATTACTTATCTATTTTCACTCTATAGTGTCATAGGACCATTTAAATATCCCTACAATAGATATATGGTTACTTATCTACTTATTACTTATCTACTTTCACTCTATCGTGTCAAAGGACCCTTTAAATATCCCTTCTATAAATCTATGATTACTTATCTCATTATTACTTCTCTATTTTTATCTATAGTGGCATTGGACCATTTAAATAACACTTTTATAGATGTATAATTACTTATCTAATTGTTACTTCTATATTTCTATGATTTAATTGTCTTTCTCTATACTCTATATATACAAATGAATGTAGAGAAGGTACAAATGCCTTCCTTTACTTAGTAATGAAGTGAAAAACCAGAGTGGACACACACACTCACATATATATATTCTTTGTCTTTATATAGATGAGGTTTTTTTCTATATTCCCTATATTCCATAAATGGAAAGTGATATAATATAGGAGGCACTGTAGGCATATGTGAGTATACATAGGTGAAGGTAGACAGTTACTATTCACTCTATAGTGGCATATGACCATTTAAGTAGCCCTTCTATAGATATATGGTTACTTATCACTTATCTATTTTCACTCTATAGTGGAATATGACCATTAAATACCCTTTCTATAGATATATGATTATTTATCTAATTGATACTTCTCTATTTTAACTCTATAGTGGCATATGACCATTTAAATAGCCCTTCTATACATATATGATTGCTTATCTAATTGTTATATATTTATTTTTACTCTGTAGTGGCATATGATCATTTAAACACCTTTTCTATCCATGTGTGATAACTTATCTAATTATTACTTATCTATTTTCATTCTATCGTGGCATATGACCATTTAAATAGCCCTTCTATAGATTTTTCATTACTTATCTAATTGTTACTTCTCTATTTTCACTCTATAGTGCCATATAACCATTTAAACAGTGTTTCTATAGGTGTATGATTACTTATCTAATTATTATCTATTTTCACTCCATAGTGGCATAGGACATTTAAATAGCCTTTCTATAGATATAGGATTACTTACCTAATTGTTACTTCTCTATTTTCACTCTATAGTGGCATAGGACCATTTAAATAGCCCTTCTATAGATTAATGATTACTTATCTAATTGTTATTTATTTTCACTCTATAGTGCCATATAACCATTTAAACAGTGTTTCTATAGGTGTAAGATTACTTACTAATTATTATCTATTTTCACTCCATCGTGGCATAGGATCATTTAAATAGCCTTTCTATAGATATATGCTTACCTATCAAATTGTACTTCTGTATTTTCACTCTGTAGTGGCATATGACCACTTAAATAGCCTTTCTAAATTCCTCTCCTTCCTTTCTGAGTATTCATAGAATTCCTATTACTCAGATATCCTTATTTTCTCTCTATATTCCTACATGTAAATCCTGATATCCTCAGGTTACTCATAGTCTGCATTTAATCTCTCACAGGAACAGAAACATTGGAATACTTGTAGGAAGATAGGAAAGCTATAGGTGTTCTCATGCCTGTACAGAAACAATGTATACCTGCCTAGCTACCCACATACATCAATGAACAGAGAAAATAGGAGTATGGCTAGATATGAATAACAAGTGAATATGTGAATACTCATTTTTATGAAAAATACTAATTTTTTTGAAGAAAGAATATATAAATCATACAAATGAATATACATAAAGAACAAATGCCTTCCTTTATTTAGGAATGAAGTGAGAAACCAGAGTGGACACACACACACATATATGTATATATTTTTTGTCTTCATAAAGATGAGGTTTTTTTCTATATTCCCTATATTCCATTTACATAAATGTGTAGTGATATTCTATAGAAGATACTGTAGTCATATGTGAGCGTACATAGATGAAGGTAGAGAACATAATAAATGAATTATATTAGAGCATTCCATATATAGGATAAGCCTATATGTAGATTACACACACACACACACACACACACACACATATACATGTGTGTGTATATATTTATATTAGGATTATAAGAAGAGGCATTTGGTTCTGATAGAAAATGGAAGAGTCAGAAGCTTCTGAAATGATGTCACTTGTAGCATTGGTGGGGGAGGATAAATGAGGCCGAGAAGTTGTTTGGGGAAGGGGAAATGAGTAAGAGAAGGTCTTTGGGAGAAGAAAAAATAATGACAGGGTAGGGGTTAAAGGTAAAGGGGAAAATGAGCTGGAGAAGTAGTGGGGGAGGGAAGAGGAAATGAGAACAATGGCCTATGAGGAGGATGGATGCTGTTTCCAGGGAGACCAGTGAAGAGACTGTCTGCTGGGGACCAATGGAGGGAGCTGCGGGATTGGCTGGAGGAAGACTGCAGTATTACCAAGGTGGCGCTGACGTCACCAGCCACTGATGCTCAGCAGAGGGCGGCCCAGCTTGGCAGGCTCAGCTCCGATTGGCTGCTGCCTCCCTGAGGAAGCTGAGAGTCTGGAACAAGTAAGTGAGAAGTGAGAGGCTGGAATCCACCCAAACTCCTCCCCCCCCACCCCCACCACCCGGCTTGGGCTCCCTAGCATGGGAGCAAAGTGACCAGGAAACATAAGGCCCAGACCTGAGCACTCCTGCCCTTGGTCCTGTTGGGCCTGTGTCCTTCCACTCCACAAGTTCAAAGTTCTTGTAAGATGGCGGGAGGGAGGCATCTCTGATTCAAAAAGGCAGGTCCAGGGAGGGCCATGGGCAGTATTATTGCCAAGTTTAGGGTTAAATTAGAGACAGAACTTACTGACCAGAGGCCACCCCAAGGGAAAGCAGTCGACTAGCAGAGATCTCTCAGCTGGGGGCTGAGAACTAGAATACTTTTATGAGTGGGGAGGAGGAAGGTTGGGGGTGTCTCAATACACTGGTGGGTCTGGATAGGATGGAGGGCTGCAAGAAACCTCAGAGCCCAAGGGGGCCAAGCTCCTTTGGGGAAAAGAGTACTTGAGAACAGGACGAGGGCAGGGACACGGCCAAGGTCACACAGCCAGTGAGAGGCAGTCCCAGGCCTGGAGCCCCTGTGTCTCTCGCCCCCCAGGCCAAGTGGCTTTCATCTTGGCCTCTCCTTCCTCTGACAGCCAAACTTATGGACTGGTCCCTGGTAATGGGCTCCCCAGAATCAGCTGGGCAGGTTCTGCTTAGAGCTGGGGCTTCTGGGAGTCATCAGAGAGGACTGTTGGGTTAAGTGAAAAGCAAACCAAGCCCTGATTCACCCCTCAGCTTTGAGCTATCCTAGGATGCCCCCATGACAGGGTAAGCCTGATCAAGTGCCATGTCTTCCCTGAATGACTTGCTTCCATTTGTGAAAAAAAGGGAATGAGCCCTACTTCCTTCCCTCAGAACCCTCCTTGAACATTTCCCCAGGGCTTGGAGGTATCAGCCCAATCCAGGTCCAAGTTTCCTGTCCTCAGAGAACCCCCACTTTAGTGAGTTGAAAAATGTGCCTTGTCCATTCCCAATGTGGTAGCAGGAAGCAAAGCCTTGGCCAAAGGAGGCAAACCCTGGAGAGGCGGGAGTCAAGAACTGCTTGGAGGAGGGGGGTTAAGTAGCCCTGGGGCTTTCACGGATGGGAGGGCAAGCACATCATCAGTCTCATGGACCTTTATTCCTAAGATTGATTCCTGTTTTAAACAGCCTGAAGAGTCCAGAAGCAGGAGCCAAACCCAGTTGTTTCATAAAGTGAGTCCAGAATCATAGGAGAACAGTCAACCTCACCAGGAGAACTATAGACACTTCCTCCTCATACCCAAACTGAAGGGAGCGAATAATGTGATTATCAGAAAGGAAAGGAAAGCGCAACATAGAAAGACGGGGCCTGCATTCAACATATTCCACATAGTCTAACATATTCCAAGGTCTGAGCAATGATGGAACAGAGGGTGGGATGGAGGTTAGGACATACTCATAGTCATAGAGAGAGACACACAAACACACACCAAGGGATGAAAAGTGGAGGAGATGGGTTAGGACTGACACAAACACGAATATATACAGTCTTAGACTTTCACTGCCCCCGGTGCGCCGGGGAAGGAGGAACGAATGGGGTGAAAGTCTGCACAAACACACATTCAGACATAGAAATACCCCTACCCTTACAAATCCACAGCTAGGAGCCCTCGCTAAGTACTTTGATAAAGAATTGTCAGTAATTATCAGCGATCACGGGACAAAAGATGATCTCAAAGAGGCTTCAGAAATCTCTGCCTGGCTTAGGACAGATAGCACCGTCAAAGGCAGGACAAGCTGATTGTTACCTCCTAAGGGAAGATCTTATGAAAAGGCTGGTAAGAAATTTAAAAATATTGCCTTATAAATGAGGATTCCTGGCTTCCATTTGCATATTGACATGTCAAGGCCTTACTTCTTCACAGATCACATCTCAGCATTAAGATAATTATTACTTCTCTATTTTCACTCAATACTGGCATAGGACCATTTAAATAACATTCTATAGAAATATGATTACTTATCTAATTGTTACTTCTATATTTCTGTTATCTAATTGTCTTTCACTATACTCGATATATACAAATGAATATATAGAAAGAACAAATGCCTTCCTTTACTTAGGAATGAAGCGAGAAACCACAGTGGACACACACACTCACATATAGGTATATATTCTTTGTCTTTATATAGATGAGGTTTTTTCTATATTCCCTATATTCCATTTACATAAATAGGAAATGATATTCTGTAGGAGGCACTCGCGTCATATGTGAGCATACATAGATAAAGATAGTTGCTACTCACTCTATAGATGCATATGACTATTTAAGTAGCCCATCTATAGATATATGATTACTTATCTAATTATTACTACTCTATTTTCACTCTATAGTAGCATATGACCATTTAAATATCCCTTTTATAGATGTATGATTACTTCACTAATTGTTACTTCTCTATTTTCACTCTATAGTGGTATAGGATCATTTAAATAGCCCATTTATAGATATCTGGTAACTTATGGAATTATCACTTATCTATTTTCACTCTATAGTGTCATAGGACCATTTAAATATCCCTTCTATAGATATATGATTACTAATCTCATTATTACTTCTCTATTTTTATCTATAGTGGCATATGAGAATTTAAATAGCCCTTCAATAGATATATGGTTACTTATCTAATTGTTACTTCTCTATTTTCACTTTATAGTGGCATAAGCCCATTTAAATAGCCCTACTCTAGATATATGAGTACTTACCTAATTATTACTTCTCTCTTTTTGCTCTATAATGGCTTATGACCATTTAAATTGCACTTCTACAGATATATGATTACTTATCTAATTGTTACTTCTATGTTTCTATTATTTAATTGCCTTTCTCTATACTCTGTACATACGAATGAATGTATAGAAAGAACAAATGCTTTCCTTTACTTAGGAATGAAGCGAAAAACCAGAGTGGACACACACACTCATATATATGTATATATTATTTGTCTTTATATAAATGAGGTTTTTTCTATATTCTCTATATTCCATTTACATAAATAGGAAGTGATATTCTATAGGAGGCACTCGTGTCATATGTGAGTATATATAGATAAAGATAGAAAGTTGCTACTCACTCTATAGTTGCATAAGACCTTTTAAGTAGCCCTTCTATAGGTATGTGGTTACTTATCTAATTATTACTTATCCATTTTCACTCTATAGTGGCATATGACCATTAAATTGCCTTTCTATATATATATATATGATTACTTAACTAATCGTTACTTCTCTATTTTCACTCTATATTGGCATAGGACCATTTATATAACCCTTCTATAGATATGTGATTACTTATCTAATTGTTATTTCTATGTTTCTATTATTTAATTGCCTTTCTCTATACTCTGTACATCCAAATGAATGTATAGAAAGAACAAATGCCTTCCTTTATTAGGAATGAAGTGAAAAAGCAGAGTGGACATACACAGTCATATATATATAATTTGTCTTTATATAGATGAGGTTTTTATATATTTGCTATATTCCATTTACATAAATAGGAAGTGATATTCTATAGGAGGCATTATAGTCATATGTGAGTATACATACATGAAGTTAGAGAGGTAATACTCACTCTATAGTGGCATAGGACCATTTAAATAGCCCTTCTATTGATATATGGTTACTTATCTAATTGTTTCTTCTCTATTTTCACACTATGCTGTCATAGGTCCATTTAAATAACCCAACTATAGATAAATGATTACTTATATAATAATTACTTATCTATTTTCACTCTCTAATGGCATAGGACAATTTAAAGAGCCCTTCTATAGATTTATGATTACTTATCTAATTATTACTTCTCTATTTTTACTCTATAGTGGCAAAGGACCATTTTAATAATCCTTCTATAGATATATGATTATTTATCTAATTGTTACTTCTATATATCTATTACTTAAATGTCTCTCTCTATACTCTGTACATACAAATGAATATACAGAAAGAACAAATGCCTTCCTTTACATAGGAATGAAGCGAAAAACCAGAGTGGACATACACCCTCACATATATGTATATATTCTTTTTCTTTATATAGATGAGGTTTTTTTCTATATTCTCAATATTCCATTTACATAAATAGGATGTGATATTCTATAGAAGGGACTCTAGTCATATGTGTGTATACAAAGGTGAAAGTAGAAAGGTGCTACTCCTCTATAGTGACACATGACCATTTAAGAAGCCCTTCTATACATATGTGGTTACTTATCTAATTGTTACTTATCTATTTTTACTCTATAGTTGCATATGACAATTTAAATAGCCCTTCTATAGATATATGGTAACTTATATAATAATTACTTCTCTATTTTCACTCTATACTGGTATAGTTCCATTTAAATAACCTGCCTATACATAAATGATTAGTTATCTAATTATTACTTATATATTTTCACTCTGTAATGGCATAGGACAATTTAAATAACCCTTCTAGAGATCTATGATTACTTATCTAATTATTACTTCTCTATTTTCCCTCTGTAGTGGCATATGACCATTTAAATTGTTTTTTTATAGATATATGATTACTTATCTAATGGTTACTTATCAATTTTCACTCTGTTTTTGCACAGGACCATTTAATTAGCATTTCTATAGATATATGATTACTTAATTAATTATGACTTCTCTATTTTCACACTATAGTGGTGTATGACCATTAAAATAGCCTTTCTATAAATATATGATTACTTATCTAATTGTTACTTCTCTATTTTCACTCTATATTGGCATAGGACCATTTAAATAACCTTTCTATAGATATATGATTAGTGATCTAATTGTTACTTCTATATTTCTATTATTTAATTGTCTTTCTCTATACTCTGGACATACAAGTGAATATATAGAAAGAACAAATGCCTTCCTTTAGTTAAGAATGATGCAAGAAACCAGAGTGGATACATACACTCTCTTATGTGTATATATTCGTTGTCTTTATATAGATGAGGTTTTTTCTATATTCCCTGTATTTTATTTACATGAATATGAAGTTATATTCTATAGGAGGCATTCTATTCATATGTGAGAATACATATATGAAGGCACAGAGTTACTGTTGACTATATAGTGCCATATGACCATATAAATAGCCCTTCTATTGATATATGGTTACTTATTTAATTATTACTCCTCTATTTTCACTCTGTACTGGCATAGGACCATTTAAATAGCCCTTCTATACATATATGATTACTTATCTAATTTTTACTTCTTTATTTTCACTCTATCATGGCATATGCCAATTTAAATAGCCTTTCTATAGGCATATGATTACTTATGTAATTATTACTTATCTAATTTCACTCTTAGTGGCATAGGACCATTTAAATAAACCTTCCATAGATGTATGATTACTTATCTAATTGTTACTTCTCTATTTTGACTCTATACTGGCATAGGACCATTTAAATAGCCCTTTTATACATCTATGGATACTTATCTAAATATCACTTATCTATTTTCACTCTAAAGTGGCATATAACCATTAACTAGTCTTTCTATAGATATATGATTACTTAACTAATTGTTACTTCTCTATTTTCATTCTCTAGTGGCTTAGGACCATTTAAATTGCCTTTCCATAGATAAATGGTTACTTATCTAATTATTCAGTATTTATTTTCACTCTATAGTGGCTTAGGACCATTTAAATAGACTTGTACAGATATATGATTACTTATCTAATTATCACTTATATATTTTCACTCTATAGTGGCATTGGACCATTTAAATAGGTCTTCTATAGATATATGATTGCTTTTCTAGTTATTACTTATCTATTTTCACTCTGCATTGGCATAGGACCATTTAAATATCTCTCCTATTGTTATATGGTTACTTATGTAATTATTATTTCTCTATTTTCACTCTATAGTGGCATAGGACCATTTAAATAGCCCTTCTATATATATATGTTTACTTATCTAATTATTAGTATATATTTTCAGTCTATAATGGCATAGGATGATCTAAATAGCCCTTCTATAGATATATGATTACTTACCTAAGTATTACTTATCTATTTTCACTCTATAGTGGCATATGACCATTAAATAGCCTTTCGTTAGATATATGATTACTTATGTAATTGTTACTTCTATATTTCTATTATTTAATTGCCTTTCTCTATACGCTAAACATACAAATGAATGTATAGAAAGAAACGAATGTAAACTATCTGCATTTTTGTTTTTCTTCCCGGATTATTTATACCTTCTGAATCCAATTCTCCCTACGCAACAAGAGAACTGTTCGGTTCTGCAAACATATATTGTATCTAGGATATACTGCAACATATCCAACATATAAAGGACTGCTTGCCATCTAGGGGAGGGGGTGGAGGGAAGGAGGGGGAAAAAATCGGAACAGAAACGAGTGTCAATATAATGTAATTATTAAATAAAAAATTAAAAAAAAAAAGAATGTATAGAAAGAACAAATGCCTTCCTTTACTTAGGAATGAAGTGAAAAACAGAGTAGACACACGCTCTCACATATATGTATATATTCTTTGTCTTTATATAGATGAGGTTTTTTCTATGTTCCGTATATACCATTTACATAAATATGAAGTGATATTTTATGGGAGCCACTCTAGTCATATGTGAGTATATATAGATGAATGTAGAGAGTTACGATTCACTCTATGGTGGCATAGGAACATTTATATAGCCCTTCTATAGATATGTGATTACTTATCTACTTTTTACTTCTCTATTTTTACTCTGTAGTCGAATAGTACCATTAAAATAGCCTTTCTATAGATGTATGTTTACTTATGTACTTTTTACTTCTCTATTTTCACTCTATAGTGACATAGGACTACTTAAATTTCCTTTCTACACATATATGATTACTTACCTAATTATTATCTATCTATTTTCAGTTTATACTGGCATAGTACCATTTAAATAGCCCTTCTATAGATATGTGATTACTTATCTAGTTATAACTTACCTATTTTCATTCTACTGTGGCATAAGACCATTGAAACAGCCTTTCTTTACATGTATGATTACTTATCTGATTGTTACTTGTTTGTTTTCACTCTATACTGGTATAGGACCATTTCAATAGCTTTTCTATAGATTTATGGTTACTTATCTAATTATTACTTATCTATTTTCTCTCTATAGTGTCATGGAATCATTTAAATATCCCTTCTATAGATATATGATAACTTATTTAATTATTACTTATCTATTTTCAGTCTGTAGGGGCATATAACCATTTAAATGTCCCTTCTATAGATATATGATTACTTAACTGATTGTTACTTGTTTGTTTTCACTCTATACTGGTATAGGACCATTTCAATAGCTTTTCTATAGATTTATGGTTACTTATCTAATTATTACTTATCTATTTTCTCTCTATAGTGTCATGGAATCATTTAAATATCCCTTCTATAGATATATGATAACTTATTTAATTATTACTTATCTATTTTCAGTCTGTAGGGGCATATAACCATTTAAATGTCCCTTCTATAGATATATGATTACTTAATTGTTACGTCTCTATTTTCACTTTATAATGGCAAAAGGACAATTTAAATGACCTTTGTATAGCTATATGATTACTTAACTAATTGTTACTTCTCTATTTTCACTCTAAAGTTGCATAAGACCATTAAATAGAAATTCTATGGAAATATGATTACTTAACTAATTGTTACTTCTCTATTTTCGCTCTATAGTGACATAGGACCTTTTAAATAGCCCTTCTGTACATAAATGGTTACTTCTCTAATTATTCCTTATGTCTTTTCAGTCTATAATGGCATAGGACAATTTAATAGCCCTTCTATAGATATAAGATTACTTACCTAATTATTACTTATCTATTTTCAATCTGTAGTGGCATAAGACCATTTCAATAGCCTTTCTATACATGTATGATTACTTATCTAATTGTTACTTATCTATTGTCACTCTATTGTGGCATATGAAAATTGAAATAACCCCTTTATAGACCTATGATTACTTATCTAATTATTACCTCTCTATTTTCACTCTGTAGTGATATATGAACATTTAAATTGATTTTCTATAGATATATGATTACTTATCTAATTGTTACTTCTCTATTTTCACACTATATTTGCATATGACCATTAAAATAGCCCTATTATAGATATATGATTACTTATCTAATTATTACTTATCTTTTTTCACTCTTTAGTGGTGCAAGACCATTGAAATAGCCCTTCTATAAATATATGATTACTAATCTAATTTTTAACTTCTGTATTTTCACTCTATATTGGCATAGGGCCATTTTAATAACCCTTCTATAAATATATGATTACTAATCTAATTGTTACTTCTTTTTTCTATTATTGAATTATCTTTCTCTATACTGTATACATACAAATGAATGTATAGAAATAACAAATGCCTTCCTTTTGTTAGGAATGAAGCGAGAAACCAGAGTGGACACACACACTCACATATATGTATATATTCTTTGTCTTTATATAGATGAGATTTTTTGTATATTCCCTATATTTCATTTATATAAATATGAAGGGATATTCTATTGAAGGCACTCTAGTCATATGTGAGTATACATAGATGAAGGTAGAGAGTTACTACTCTGTCTATAGTGGCATATGACCATTTAAATAGCCCTTCTATTAATTTCTGGTTTCTTGTCTAATTATTATTTATCTATTTTCACGCTATAGTGGATAGGACCATTGAAATAGCCCTTCTGTAGATCTATGATTACTTATCTAATTATTATTTATCTATTTTCACTCTCTAGTTGCATATGACCATTTAAATTTCCCTTCTATTGATATGTGGTTACTTATCTAATTATTACTTATTTATTTTCACTCTATAGTGGCATATGACCATTTAAATAGCCCTTTAATAGATATATGATTACTTATCTCATTGTTATTTCTCTATTTTCACTCTATTATGGCATATGACCATTTAAAAACCTTCTTTGGATATATGATTACTTATCTAATTGTTACTTCTCTATTTTCACTCTATAGTAGAATAGGACCATTTATATAGCCCTTCTATACATATTTGATTACTTATCTAATCATTACTTATCTATTTCCACTCTATACTGGCATAGGACCATTTATTTATTTTTTTTACCTTTTTATTTGCAGAACTCATGGCAGGGTAATTTTTTTACACCATTATCCCTTGCACTCACTTCTGTTTCGATTTTTCCATTCCCTCCCTCCACCCTCAACCTGATATCCACGCAGTCCTTTATATGTTCAGTCATTTACAGTATATCCTAGATACAATATATGTGTGCAGAACCAAACAGTTTTCTTGTTGCACAGGGAGAATTGGATTCAAAAGTTATAAATAACCAGAGAAGAAAAACAGAAATGCAACATTTTATATTCATTTCCCAGTGTTCTTTCTTTCAGTGAAGCTGCTTCTGTCCATCCTTGATCAATTGAACCTGAATTAGCTCTCCTTATCAAAGAGATCCACTTCCATCAGAGTACATCCTCAAACAGTATCATTGTTGAAGTTTATATTGATCTCCTGATTCTGCTCATTTCACTCAGCATCAGTTCATGTAAGTCTCGCCAGTCCTCTCTCTATTCATCCTGCTGGTCATTTCTTACAGAACAATGATATTCCATAACATTCATAGACCACAATTTACCCAGCCATTCTCCAATGGATGGGCATCCATTCATTTTCCAATTTCTAGCCACTACAAATAGGGCTGCTACAAACATTTTGGGACATACAGGTCCCTTTCCCTTCTTTAGTATTTCTTTGGATATAAGCCCAATAGAAACACTGCTGGATCAAAGGGTATGCACAATTTGATAATTTTTTGGGCATAATTCCAGATTGCTCTCCAGAATGGTTGGATTTGTTCACAACTCCACCAACAATGCATTAGTGTCCCAGTTTTCCCGCATCCCCTCCAACATTCAGCATTATTTTTTCCTGTCATCTTAGCCAATCTGACAGGTGTGTAGTGGTATCTCAGAGTCGTCTTGATTTGCATTTCTCTGATCAATAATGATTTGGAACACTCTTTCATATGAGTGGTAATAGTTTCAATTTCATCCTCTGAAAATTGTCTGTTCATATCCTTTGACCATTTATCAATTGGAGAATGGCTTGATTTCTTATAAATTTGAGTCAGTTCTCTATATATTTTAGAAATGAGGCCTTTATCAGAACCTTTAACTGTGAAGATGTTTTCCCAGTTTGTTGCTTCCCTTCTAATCTTGTTTGCATTAGTTTTGTTTGTACAAAGGCTTTTTAATTTGATGTAATCAAAATTTTCTATTTTGTGATCAGTAATGGTCTCTAGTTCATCTTTGGTCACAAATTTCTTTCTCCTCCACAAGTCTGAGAGATAAACTATTCTATGTTCCTCTAATTTATTTATAATCTCGTTCTTTATGCCTAGGTCATAGACCCATTTTGATCTTATCTTGGTATATGGTGTTAAGTGTGGGTCCATGCCTAATTTCTGCCATACTAATTTCCAATTATCCCAGCAGTTTTTATCAAATAATGAATTCTTTTCCCAGAAGTTAGGGGCTTTGGGTTTGTCAAACACTAGATTGCTATAGTTGACTATTCTGTCTTGTGAACCTAACCTTTTCCACTGATCCACTAATCTATTTCTTAGCCAATACCAAATGGTTTTGGTGACGGCTGCTTTATAATATAACTTTAGATCAGGTACAGCTAGGCCACATTCATTTGATTTTTTTTCATTAATTCCCTTGAGATTCTCGACTTTTTATTGTTCCATATGAATTTTGTTGTTATTTTTTCTACATCATTAAAATATTTTCTTGGAAGTCTGATTGGTATACCACTAAATAAATAGATGAGTTTAGGGAGTATTGTCATCTTTATTATGTTTGCTCGGCCGATCCAAGAGCACTTAATGTTTTTCCAATTATTTAAGTCTGACTTTATTTGTGTGGAGACTTTTTTATAATTTTGCTCATATAATTCCTGACTTTCCTTTGGTAGATAGATTCCCAAATGTTTTATGGTATCAACAGTTATTCTGAATGGAATTTCTCTTTGTATCTCTTGCTGTTGGGTTTTGTTGGTGATGTATAAAAATGCTGAGGATTTATGGGGATTTATTTTGTAGCCAGCTACTTTGCTAAAATTATGAATTATTTCTAATAGCTTTTTAGTAGAATCTCTGGGGTTCTCTAGGTATACCATCATATCATCTGCAAAGAGTGATAGTTTGGTTTCCTCATTGCCTACTCTAATTCCTTTAATATCTTTCTCGACTCTTATTGCCGAGGCTAGTGTTTCTAATACGATATTAAATAATAATGGTGATAGTGGGCAATCTTGACCATTTAAATAGCCTTTCGATACATGTATGATTATTTAACTAATTGTTACTTCTCTATTTTGACTCTATATTGGCATATGAGCATTTAAATTGTTTTTCTATAGATATAGGATTACTTATCTAATTATTACTTATCTATTTTCACTCTATAATGGAATAGGACCATTGAAATGGCCTTTCTATAGATGTATGATTACTTATCTAATTTTTACTTCTCTATTATCACTCTATAGTGGCATATGATAATTTAAATAACCCTTCTACAGATATATTGTTACTGATCTAATTATTACTTATCTATTTTCAGTGTAGCTGCTTCTGTCCATCCTTGATCAATTGAACCTGAATTAGCTCTCTTTATCGAAGAGATCCACTTCCATCAGAATGCATCCTCAAACAGTATCGTTGTTGAGGTATATAATGATCTCCTGGTTCTGCTCATTTCACTCAGCATCAGTTCATGTAAGTCTCGCCAGTCCTCTCTGTATACATCTTGCTGGACATTCCTTACAGAACAATAATTTTCCATAACATTCATATACCAAAATTTACCCAGCCATTCTCCAATGGATGGGCATCCTTTCATTTTCCAGCTTCTAGCCACTACAAACAGGGCTGCCACAAACATTTTGGCACATACAGGTCCTTTTCCCTTCATTAGTATCTCTTTGAAGTATAAGCCCAGTAGTAGCACTTCTGGAACAAAGGATAGCATATGACCATTTAAATAGACTTTCTATAGATATATGATTACTAATCTAATTGTAACTTCTCTATTTTCTCTCTATATTGGCATAGTACCATTTAAATAACCTTTCTATAGATATATGGTTACTTTTCTAATTGATACTTCTCTATTTTCATTCTATAGGGTAATAGGGCAATTTAAATAGCCGTGCTATAGATATATGATTACTAATCTAATTATTACTTACCTATTTTCACTCTATAGTAGCATAGGACCATTTAAATATCCCGTCAATTGATATATGGTTACTTATCTAATTATTACTTATCTATTTTCATTCTATAATGGCATAGGACCATTTAAATAGCTCTTATGTAGATCTATGTTTACTTATCTAATTATTACTTCTCTATTTTCACTCTATAGTGGCATAAGACCATTTAAATAGCCTTTCTAGACATATATGATTACTTATCTATTTTTACTCTATAGTGGCATAGGACCATTTAAATAGCCCTTCTATAAATATATGATTATTTATCTAATTATTGCTTCTCTATTTTCACTCTATAGTGGCATATGACCATTTAAATAGCCCTTCTATAAATGTACGATTACTTATCTAATTGTTACTTCACTATTTCCCTCTAGAGTGGAATAGGTCAATTTAAATAGCCTTTCTATAGATGTATGATTACTTATATAATTGTTACTTCTCTATTTTCACATTATAGTGGCATTGGACAATTTCAATAGTTTTTCTATAGATATATGATTACTTATCTAATTGATACTTCTCTATTGTTATTCTATAGTGGCATATGAAAATTGAAATAGCCTTTCTATTGATGTATGATTACTTATGTAATTATTACTTCTATATTTTCACTCTATACTGGCAAAGGACCATTTAAATAACCCTTCTATAGAAATATGATTACTTATCTAATTGTTACTTCTATATTTCTGTTATCTAATTGTCTTTCACTATACTCGAAACATACAAATGAATGTATAGAAAGAACAAATACCTTCCTTTACTTTGGAATGAAGCGAGAAACCAGAGTGGACACACACACTCACATATATGTATATATTCTTTGTCTTTATATAGATGAGGTTTTTTCTATATTCCCTATATTCCATTTACATAAATATGAAGTGATATTCTATAGGAGGCACTCTAGTCATATGTGAGTATACATAGATGAAGGTAGAGAGTTACTACTCACTCTATAGTGGCATAAGACCATTTAAATAGCCCTTCTATAGATATATGGTTACTTATCTAATTATTACTTATCTATTTTCACTCTATAATGGAATAGGACCATTGAAATGGCCTTTCTATAGATATATGATTACTTATCTAATTGTTACTTCTCTATTTTCACTCTATATTGGCATAGGACCATTTAAATAACCCTTCTATAGATATATGATTACTTATCTAATTGTTACTTCTATATTTCTATTATTTAATTTCCTTTCTCTATACTCTGTACATACAAATGAATGTATAGAAAGAACAAATGCCTTCCTTTACTTAGGAATGAAGCGAGAAACCAGAGTGGACACACCAGTCACATATATGTATATATTCTTTGTCGTTATATAGATGAGGTTTTTTCTATATTCCCTCTATTCCATTTACATAAATATGAAGTGATATTCTATAGGAGGCACTCTAGTCATATGTGAGTATACATAGATGAAGGTAGAGAGTTACTACTCACTCTATAGTGGCATAGGACCATTTAAATAGCCCTTCTATAGATATATGATTATTTATCTAATTATTGCTTCTCTATTTTCACTCTATAGTGGCATATGACCATTTAAATAGCCCTTCTATAAATGTACGATTACTTATCTAATTGTTACTTCACTATTTTCACTCTAGAGTGGAATAGGTCAATTTAAATAGCCTTTCTATAGATGTATGATTACTTATATAATTGTTTCTTCTCTATTTTCACACTATGCTGTCATAGGTCCATTTAAATAACCCAACTATAGATAAATGATTACTTTTTTTTTAATTTAATTTTATTTTTTATTAGAAACTGAATATATGTTAAACATGGAACATATATGTTAATTCCAAAATATGTATACACATTTAACAATTATCTTAGTGCACAAGATAAATCAGATCAAGAGAAAAAAAAATGAGCGATAAAATAAAATGCAAGCAAACAATAACAAAAAAAGTAAAAATGCTAAATTGGGAAACACGCTAAGTTCCCAAAGTCCTTTCTGGGTGTAGATGACTCACATCATCACAAGATCATTGGAACTGGCCTGAATCAAATCATTGTTGAAAAGAGCCACGTCGATCAGAATTGTTGTTCTTCTGCACAATGATCTCCTGGTTCTATTTATTTCACTTAGTATCTGCTCATGTAAGCTTCTCCAGGATTCTCTAAAATCGTTCTGCTGATTATGTCTTTTTTTTATTTAATAATGACTTTATATTGACACTCGTTTCCGTTCCAATTTTTTTCCCCTCCCTCCCTCCACCTCCTCCCCCAGATGGCAAGCAGTCCTTTATATGTTGGATATGTTGCAGTATATCCTAGATACAATATATGTTTGCAGAACCGAACAGTTCTCTTGTTGCATAGGGAGAATTGGATTCAGAAGGTATAAATAACCCGGAAGAAAAACAAAAATGCAGATAGTTCACATTCGTTTCCCAGTGTTCTTTCTTTGGGTGTAGCTGCTTTTGTCCGTCATTTATCAATTGAAACTCAGGTCTCTTTGTCAAAGAAATCCACTTCCATCAGAATGCATCCTCAAACAGTATCGTTGTTGAGGTATATAATGATCTCCTGGTTCTGCTCATTTCACTCAGCATCAGTTCATGTAAGTCTCGCCAGTCCTCTCTGTATTCATCTTGCTGGACATTCCTTACGGAACAATAATATTCCATAACATTCATATACCACAATTTACGCAGCCATTCTCCAATGGATGGACATCCGTTTATTTTCCAGCTTCTAGCCACTACAAACAGCGCTGCCACAAACATTTTGGCACATACAGGTCCTTTTCCCTTCTTTAGTATTTCTTTGGGATATAAGCCCAATAGAAACACTGCTGGATCAAAGGGTATGCACAATTTGATAATTTTTTGGCATAATTCCAGATTGCTCGCCGAAATGGTTGGATTCGGTCACAACTCCACCAACAATGCATCAGTGTCCCAGTTTTCCCGCATCCCCTCCAACATTCATCTTTATATAGATGAGGTTTTTTATATATTTGCTATATTCCATTTACAT